>NW_026058285.1:0-44017 GCF_023721935.1 Panthera uncia
CTCCCATGTGACCTATTTCTGGGAACCCTTCCCTGCTCCCCTCCCCCACCCCCGGGCTGAGTGAGGGGCCTCTCCTGCACAGTCCCCTGCACGCCAGCCCCTCTCGGGCCCCCACCCCTCGGTGCTGCACGGGACACGTCCCACCCCCAAGGCTGTGAGCTGCTGCGGGCGGGGCAGCTGTGTCTGACTCGGCTCTGCCTCTGGGCACCCAGCCCAGGGCCTGGCACGCACGGGCTCAGGGGAAGACTGCTCTACAGAACCCGAGTCATGGGAAAGGCACGTGTTGCTGCCCACAGCCCAGCCCCTGGCCTCTCCGCCTGGCTATTTTTATTTCTTCCCCCCGCAGAGCTGGAGCCTGTAGGGCAGGTTCTCAAACCGAGCCAGTGGGACCAGCCAGGCAGAGTGAAGGCACTTGTCCCTGCTGCCCCAGCCAGAGGCCAGCAGGAACGGCCGTGGGGGCTCCTCCCCTGGAGCACGAGGCCATGACCTCAGCCAGAGAGCTGCACCTCAGAAACACTCCGGTGCCTGCAGGTGCCAGCTCACCCCCCGGCAGAGTCTCCTAAGACAGAGCCGTGTGGCCTTGAGTGGGTCGTGCGCGTCACCTGTCTGCCGAGTGGGTGGGGTCCAGCCCCCCCTGCAGATTATTCTGAGGATCACGTGATAAAGCGATAAGTCCAATAAGAATGTCTTTTTAAATGGGTAAAACAGTCACGTGATTCAGGATCCAAGCGAAGAAGAGGGGGATTTACAGAACCACGGCGAGCTATCACCTCACGCCTGTCAGAATGCCTAAAATCAAAAAGACAAGCTACGACAGGTGTCGGCGAGGCTGGGGAGCACGGGGAACCCTCTTGCACTGTCGGTGGGGATGCAAACCGGTGCAGCCGCTCTGGGGAAGAGTGTGGAGGTTCCTCGAAAGGTTAAAAATAGAACTACCCTGTGATCCAGTAATCGCATTACTGGGTATTTACCCAAAGAATGCAAAAACACGAATTCGAAGGATACATACACCTCGATGCGTATAGCAGCATTATTCACAATAGCCAAACTTTGGAAGCCGCTCGTTGTTCATCGAGAGATGAATGGGTAAAGATGTGGTGTATGTACCCAATGGAATATTAGTCGGCCATAAAAAAGAATGGCATCTTGCCATTTGCAACAACATGGATGGACCTAGAGAGTATAACGCTAAGCAAAATAAGCCCGTCAGAGAAAGAGAAACACTAGATACTTCATTCATATGCAGACTTTAAGAAACAAAACAGGGGCGCCTGGGTGGCTCAGTTGGTTGAGCTTCCCACTTCGGCTCAGGTCATGATCTCATGGTTCGTGGGTTCAAGCCCCACGTCGGGCTCTGCGCTGACGGCTCGGAGCCTGGAGCCTGCTTCGGATTCTGTGTCTCCCTCTCTCTCTGCCCCTCCCCCGTTCATGCCCTATCTCCCCCTGTTTCAAAAATAAATAAACATTAAAACAATTAAAAAAGAGAAAAGAGAAAACAAACGAACAAAGGCAGGGGGTGGGGGAGGGGAGAAACAAACCAAAACAGCCAGACTCTTAACCATAGAGAACAAACTGATGGTCACGAGAAGGGACTTGGGGGCGGGAGGGGGGCAATGGGTAAGATAGGTGATTAAGGAGGGCACTTGTCGTGATGAGCCCTGGGTGGTGTAGGGAAGGTGTTGAATCACTGGATTGTACACCTGAAACCAATACAACACTGTGTTAACTCTGCCGGAATTAAAATAAAATAAATACATAAATATAAATATATAAATATAAATACAAATACAAATATAAATATATAATTTTTAAAAGAATGTAATTTGGGATTGTCACGGCAAAAAAAAAAAAAAAAAGAGAGAGAGAGAAGAAACGAGTATTTTACTCAGTGCCAGTCCAGCTCTCGTCCTCAGGACCCAGCTGGCCAGCTTCCCTGAAGTCCGTCCCTGTGGCTGTTTTTTCTCTTGCTCCCTTTTCCCCTCCCTCCTTCCCTCTCTCCTTCAGAGGCTGTTTATAAGAATATGTATGTTTGTATTTAGTATTTATATTTATACACACACACATCACCATTGTGAAGAACCTATTTTGTGCTACATGCTTTGATACAATGTCGGTGCTCATAAATGGGAGCTTTTTTTTTTTTTTAACATTTATTTATTTTTGAGAGAGACAGAGAGACAGAGAGACAGAGTGCGAGCTGGGGAGGGACAGAGAGAGAGGGAGTCACAGAATCCGAAGCAGGCTCCAGGCTCTGAGCTGTCAGCACAGAGCCTGACGCGCGGCTGGAACCCACGAACCGTGAGATCATGACCTGAGCTGAAGTCGGACGCTCAGCCGAATGAGCCCCCCGGGTGCCCCGATGAATGGTAGGTTTTATGCTTCACTGTCTGTCATCATCAGCTTCAAAATTAGCAGCTGTCAGTTACTGTTTCCTGAATGAGTAGCTACCAGGCACTGTGCTAGGTTCCCCGCAAATATAAGTCCATTTTATGGATGAGGAAACTGAGGATCCGGGAGGCTGGGTATCTTGGCCAAGGTCACATAGATGGCTGGTGGCAGGGCCAGGAGCCAAGCCCCGGTTTTGAATCCCAAAGCCTGTGCTCAGAGCCACTCAGCGTCACTCCCGTGGCTGCCGTGACGCCTGACCCCGAGGAAATCGCAGCTTTTTCTGCACGTGCTCCGGGCAAGCGTCTCTGGTTCCAGGTACGACAGGCGCACAGAGGCTGTCCCACATATCCGCCAGGGCCTTACCTGCCTCTTGGCGTCACCAGTGTCAGGCTGGAGGACCCGTGCCAGGCAGCCCACCCCCGTGTGGTGCCCTAACGTCCAGAGAGTGCAGGGACTCATGCTAAGTCACAGGACAAGGGAGTGACAGGCCCAGAACCAGAACGTAAGCCAGCCCTGCCCACGCCTGTCATATGGGAAAGGGAAATGTTTAATCTGTGCCGGTCTGGAAAGGGTGCTGAGCTGCCCCTTATCAGAGCGCCCCGAAACGTCGCTGAGATTCCGACTGCCGGGTCTGGAACACTCTCGTTCAACCCTGAGCTCCTCCGGAGCTTAGTTATCTCTGTGGTCCCACCCTGCGCCCCCCCCCCCCCCCCCCACCCCCCAGGGCTGCTGGGACAGGGCCTGGAATGAGGCTAGATGGATGCGTGCCAAAGCCTACTCCTCTGACCTTAGGCATGGCTGATTAGAATCTAGACTCATAAAATAAGAACTCTCGGGATGCTGAAGTTCTGTAGTGTGTTGCCCTCCCACGCCTGGGGCTTGGGATCAGAGGGCTTCCTTGAATTCACGTTGTTCCACTTCCAGTTTCGTGACATTGAGCACGTCGCTTAACCCCTCTGAGCTCAGTTTCCTCATCTGTATGACGGAAGTAATAAAACCTACCGTACAGGTCGTGGGGAGGACAGAGTCAGGCGGTTCAGGTGGAAGGATCTGGCAGAAGGATCTGGCAGGAAAGGCCAAAAACGTCAGCGCCACAACAGCCCTTACACGAATGGGGCCCCGTTGATGTGCCGATGCAGTGCTGGGCTCTTGAGGTCCTTTCTGCGGAGGATGGGGTCATCCGTACAGTTTGCTCTGAGTGTTCACATCTCTTACATCCCTCAGGATGGAATCCGCCTGCTAGTTCCTTCATTGCCTGCTGTCCCTGCGCCCGAATGCCAGGGCCAGGACGGCGGGGACTGCTCTGTTCGGCTCGCCACTCCATCCCCAGCGACAGGAACCACCCCGCTTGCTTGCGGGAGCTGTCTGTTAAAGCTCCTTTGAATGGCCACTCACTTCAGCAACTGATGAGGGGGCACCGTCTTCCATTTTGCAGATGGGGAAACCAAGGCGCAGAGAGGTAGGAGTGGCTTACTCTTTACGGCATGACCATAGCCTCCTACCGCAGGGAGTGGAGGGGCTCAGACTGCAGGCCCTGGAGCCAGCCTGGGTTCGAGGCCTGGCTCAGTCGCTCACTGGCTGTGTGATCTAAGGCAAGCCACTTGAGTTCTCTGGTCCTCAGGGTTCTGCTGGAAAATGGAAGTGAGGATAGTGGCTGACCCGTGGGGTTGTTGCGAGAAGACCTCGATATATAACACTCCAGAGAAGCAGGTCCGGAG
Organism: Panthera uncia; assembly: GCF_023721935.1. Classification (NCBI taxonomy): domain Eukaryota; kingdom Metazoa; phylum Chordata; class Mammalia; order Carnivora; family Felidae; genus Panthera; species Panthera uncia. Next base: position 4,107 of record NW_026058285.1, read on the forward strand.
AGATGACTCGACCACAGCCACCCTGCTCAACTCCAGGCTCTGTCCGCCACCCGCACAGGTCCCACCAGCCGGAGTGAGAGACCAACCACACCGGGGGAGTGAGCCAGGCTGAGCAGTGGGGTCCCCAAGTAGTTGGGGTGCCCCATCCTGGGCAGGGCCTGGCTGGGGAATCTGCTGCCAACGCCACATTCGGCCCCTGGAAATGGACACACCCTCCTTGTTGGCCCGCTCTGGCCTGGGCTGGGAAGGGAGCAGACGGGAGTCACAGGCCTGGCGGGGAGCCCGGGGGTGTGGGACAAGCATGGGGAGTGTGCCCAGAGGGCGAGGCATCCCAGTGCTGGAAGCCTTCCTCTGCCTCAGCCACGCTCAGGCATGGACCCCGCTCTAGTAGAGGCCCAAGCTCCAAAGGGTCCCCTTACCCGACTCTGGAAGGCTGACTTCCTTGACCAGACTCACAAGGACCCGATGGCAGTTCTGGGTGACAGAGTATCTATAAGCAATGAATGAAACACAGGTCTGTACGGCAGAGAATGATCATGCCCAGCATCGCTCTCCCCCAGAACAGAATCAAATTCTGGTGAAGAATTCGGAAGCCCCCTCGGGAAGCGGGATCAGTTTTGGGAAGACCGCTGGGGATAAGTTTCTGCAAAGAGTTTGTGTGATATGCTTCACAGAGCAAGGGTTTCGGTGCCAGATGGACCTGCCTCTGGCAGTTACCATTTGTGTGACCTTGGACGAATAATGACCTCAGCCTCGGTCTCCGCATCTATCAAATGGGTGTGACAATTCTTCCTCTTAGCCCTGCTAAGCGAGAAGGAGCACACGAAGTCCTTCCTTCCAGAAAATTCTGTTCCCAGCAAGAAAGGACAGCACATCAGGGACTCTTCGGGTGTCTCCAGGTAGGGTGGGAACATACCTGCCTTGCCGTGGGTGCCCATTGGTCCCCCCACCCCCCCTTGCCACCATTACTCATCATGAGCAGAGCAATTTACTGGGCAGCCAAAGCATCGTCAGAACATTTGGTGACCAGTAGGGCTTTTGTATTGAGCTGACTTTGATTCGGTGCCTAGTGGCACGGGGCTCTGGGTGACCCTCTCCACGGCTTGCGGGTCCAGGGTTTACGCACAGCTGATGTCTAAGGGGGAGCAGTCCGATGTGCTGCTTTCCACCGTGGGGGTTGGTACGAAACAGGTGGCCTGAGTGTCGGAGCTAAATTTGAGTCCTGACTCCACTGTGTGATTTTGGGCAAGCCACTTAATCTCCCGGAGCCTGTTTCCTCTTTTGGAAAGCGGCCTACGTGGCCCTGGAAAAGGTTAGTCAGTGTGTGCCTTGGGCTCAACAGAGGACAACATCTTCCCAGCTGCGAGGAGGGGGCGCCCTTTCTCACCCAACTCTGGGGACAGAGCTGAAGACTTTGGGAGGGGACCGCAGATGGCCGGCGGAGCACCCAGGAGGATGGGAGGTGCCCGCTGAGGGTGCCTCGGACGTGAACCTGGGGGAAGCGACACCCCAGAGAGGGTCTGGCAGAGGGAGGGGCTCACTGTGCCTCTCAGAGGGCAGGGGTCACGAGGACAGAGAGACGAGCTCAGGGCGACAGAAAGGGGAGCTAGGAGTGTCTGATGGGCCCAGGGTCCCCTCAGAGAGCGACCATGATAGTCCTGAACCTTGGACTCTGCCCATCTGCTCCTTGTCAGCTCTGCCTGTGTCCCTTAAGGATAAGGAGGGCGGTGCCCTTGGTTCCGGGGGAAGGAGTGGGCAGTGGCTGGCTGAGGAGGAAAGGAAGGCGGCCCGGCCCTGAGTCAGAGGGAGGAAGCCCAGCTGGGCCACGAGGAGTGCCCCGGGGCCTAACAGTCCAGTTTCCGGTGAGTCCCCAACGGCCTCCCGTGGGCCTCCCACTTGGGTGCCCTGAAGCTGAGCCCAACTCAGGGCGGGGGCTCCCAGCAGGGGCCTGGCGTTCAGACACCAGGATCCGGGTTCCACAGCTGCCCAGGCAGGAGAACGGGCGCGCCCTTGTGTGTCAGGAAGCTCCCTGGACGTGGGGTCCTGGACACTCCCTCTGAGGACGCTGGACACGCCCTGGGGAGACGTTATCACATCAGGGCCCTCAAAGAGCCCGGAAAAGAATCCTCCCCGAAGAGGCGCGTGCTGGTTCGATTCCGTGTCTCGGAGGGAGGCCGGGCGGCCCTCTACAGCGACCCAGCCCAACACTCGGGCTCTGTGCTGACAGCTCGGACCCTGGAGCCTGCTTCCGATCCTGTGTCTCCCTCTCTCTCTGCCCCTCCCCTGCTCATGCTCTGTCTGTCTCTCTCTCTCTCTCTGTCTCAAAAATAAACATAAAAAAAAAAAAAAGAATCTAACAAAGGGGGCCGCCTGGGGGGCACAGTCCATTAAGCTTCTGACTCTTGGTCTCAGCTCAGGTCTTGATCTCAGGGTCCTGAGTTCGGGCTCCACACCAGGCAGGTGAAGGCTACTTAAAACAAACAAACAAACAAACAAGAAAACGCAGGAATATATTAAAGAACCAACTTGGGGGGGCGGGGATTGGAGGAACAAAGGAAGGCTTCCCCGGGGGGATGGCTCCTGAGGGAGGTCCAAAGACTAATCAGGATTAAGCCAATGGGGAGTGAAGGGAAAAGAGCTAGACAGAGGGAACAGCATGTGGGGAGGTTGCGAGGAGAGAAGGAGCCCTGTTGCTTGGCCACTGTCTCACTCGTCTGGGTTTCCCTGCAGACCAGGATTTGCTCACCATCTCTGTGCGTGCAATGACAGCATAGCCACCCTATGAGCCGTGCTGCGTGATCTCAGACTTGTTGCTACGCCTCGGTTTCCTCGTCTGAACACTGGGGAGAGTGGTAGGAGCTGAGGGAGGAAGCGTAGGCCCTGGGGGTCTTGCGGAGTCTTCTCAAAGCTCGGCGAGAAGTCACAGGGCAGAGACGTGCTCTGATTAATATTTTAAAGGTGTCACCCACGCTGCCTTGAGGGGAGTGGGAGGAAGGAGAGCCACTAGGTTAGGCGGAAAGAGTTGGATGGGGCTTGGACGGCTGAAGGCGTTCCTGCTTGGGGCAGGTGGAAGATGAAGCCACCAGTCTACCAGGAAGCCTTGGGGGCACTGGGTTGGGGTCAGGAACAACGAAGAGATCTCTTTGGTCTGTCCTCCTGAGTCCTGGCTTCTCACCTGAAGGTCACCTCACAGCCTAAAATAACTGCCTGAGCTGCTGCCATTGTGTCTTCATCCCAGGTGGAAAGCAAGAGGGAAAGAAAGAGGAGAGAGGGGGAAAAAAAAAAGCTTCATCAGCTCTCTCATTGGAAGGGAAGAAGAGAGGACTAGACCGGGGAGGGGGGGGGGGGGGGCGCGGGGACAACCGTCTCTGCTACAGTCCTCCTCCCCTGCTCTCTCACTCCTGGCTTGACGTCTCCCCTGCCCCTCTGTGGGGGACACGGTGAAGCTCACACTTCTTTCTAGGACCCGCGAGCCCACCACGACATGCTTCTACTGCCCCGTCCAACCTGTCCCCGGGCCTCTCCCTCCTGTGCGCCCACGTTCCAAGAATCCCAGACCTGCTTCCTGTTCAGAGGTGAAAGGCACGTCATGGTCACTCCGTGTGTCCTTGGCGCCCTGGCTGGGGCCTGGCCTCAGGCCAAGGCCAAGGTATATGGGAAGGAAGAGGTGCCTTGCTACAGCTGAGCATGGTCCCAGGATTATTAGTGACCCTGGAGAAGTGGGGCTGTGCCCTGTCGTGCCCTGGCTCTCCCCATCTCTGTGAGGTCCTCCCCTGCAGCGGAAGCAGTGAGAAGACAGAGGTGGGGTGTGATGCTGAGCCCCGACCCCTCCACAGTGGGTTTCGTGTCCCCGTGGGACCAGGACGGAGGCAGGCAGTTCTCCACTGCAGTGTGCTCTTTAGAAAGCAAACAAAAAGGACTGTTTTCAAGATTGACAGGGCCAAGGAGGCAACAGGATAGGGAGGCTGGTCTCGGGCTGAGATCCTTCTAGAGCCCACAGGGGCCTCTCCAAACCACGTCAGTCCCCCACCCCCTCGTCCGGGAGAAGGTGCAGTCCGGGGAGGGACAGGGGGAGGATCAAATGACACTGGGGACCAGAAACTGTGCGTGTATACGTGGGGGCTCACAGAGCCCACTGGGGTCAGGTGATTGCTCGGTTTTACAGGTTAAGCAAGCTGGTTGGGGTCCCTGGGCTGACCCCTTTACTTACTTTTTCCGATACTTCATCTCACATTGTTTTGTCTGCTGGAGACCAGCTCCAGCAACCAGGGGTTCCCGAAGGAAGAACGGTGCCGGTGAAAATAAAATAAAACTAAAATAAAAAACTGAAAGAAAAAACTAAAACTAAGATAAAAACGGACACAGACAACACCAGTTGAACTGGCCGATTTACTGCAGTAAATGTGGTGTGATCTATGCCAGTGATTTCCTTGTAACATATGTCATCTAAGTTTTCCTAACATTACCCGATTCTAAAATTGTCCCTTTGTATAATCACCCAATAAGGAATAACATGAGTGTGTTGTCATAACGTTCCCTCCTGCCCTTTGCTTATTGATTAATTTCTTTTATTGTTTTTATTATGTGTCTATGTTTATAATGTATAAAGTATTTGCTTTGCTGATTTCACGAAAGGCCATTTATCTCTCAACACCTCAAGTGGAACAGTTACAGGGACATGACCTGTTCGTTGTTTCCCTGAACCCTTCGTGGTTTTGAAGAACAAAAGTGTTCGCCTGGGTCCGAGGTGCCAGGAGGGGGGCCAGGAGGGCCTTAGAAACCCACGCCTTATACACTCTCAGAGAGACAACGCACCTAGGAACCAATGAACCATTCTGTAGCTTAAGCGACTAGGTTCAGTCATCCTCTGGAATGCCTCCGGGGGGCCAGGTGGGCCTAGGGGTTGAAGTCACCTGTGCCCAGAGATACACTCCTTAGTTGCCGGAGTGGGGCTTTCAAAGCCATATGTCTCTCCTTTACAGGCCCTCTTTGCTGGCAAATGTATGAGGCTATCCTTCCTGTAAATAGGAGTCTCCATAGGGGATGGCAAGGGCTAAACGTAAGGCCGCACAATTTCTCGCGGAACCTTATTTTCTTCCCTAATGGTTCTTTTCCCAGGGGGCCTGCCGAGGGCAATTCCCCGACAGACAATACCCCAGGTAGTTTTAAGGCCAAATTACCTAAAGGCAGGAGTATGAGAAGCTTCCCTGTCGTTTGGGCCGCCTTGCAGTCACCACTCTGTCCACAGCCCGGGCCCTGCCACTCAGGCTGGGATAGCTCGGCTTCCAGCATTTGTCACTGCTTTTTCCTCCCTTCCTTCCCTCCTCCTTCCCCTCTCTCCTTCCTTCTTTCCTTCCTTCCCTCCTTCCCTCCCTCTCTCTCTTTAAAATTTTTTTTAATTTTTATAAATGTTTATTTCTTGGTTGTGAGGGAGAGAGAATGAGCAAGAGAGGGGCAGAGAAAGAGAGGAGAGAGAAAGAGAGAGAGAATCCCAAGCAGGCTCTGCGCTAACAGCACAGAGCGCAACGCAGGGTTCAGTCTCACCAACCATGAGATCATGGCCTGAGCTGGAATCAAGAGTCAGATGCCCAACCACTGGGCCACCCGGGCGACCCCCTTCTCTCTTTTAAAAATAATTTCGTGGAGTGAAATTCACAGATCTGAGTGTTTGGGGAGTTTGACCAAATGCACACACTCATCACCACTGCTCCAATCAGGACACAGACCATTTCGGGCTCCCGAACGTCCCCCACATCCCTTTCCAACAGACTCCCCTCTTCCCTGGGAATGCCATCCCTGTTCTGATTCCTGTTCCTATGGATTCGTGTTCACCTGTTTTCAAGCTCCGTGTACCTGCATTCAGGTGAGCTCTGGTCTTTCTTCTTGCTTGAATTTCCAGATGCCAAGGGCAATAGAGGTGCACGTGAGAAAGGGCTGTGGTCAGGGTCTATCATTAAGGCAACAGTTTCTGCTCAGCACGTCCTTGGAGCCCGGCTCCCACAGGCCGGGCGTACGTGTCCCAGAAAGTCCTCTCCCCCCACCAGCCTGCTCCCTCCCTGCCTCTGTGCAGCACACTGACCCATTTTCTCTCTGGAAGCCTTCCCTGACCTGCCTGCTGCTGGAGGCACCTCTTACCCAGCACTTCATAGCCCCGGCACCATCATGATGAAATCGCTGTCGTATTATTTGTCGTCAACGCCTGTTTCCCCACACAGGCGAACCCCCCGGGGCCCGTCCAGGTGTGCTGTGGCCCCATGACATCCCCAGGTGTGGCTTGCCCAGGACTCGTGCGTGATCAGTAAAGGTTTGGTGAACAGTCGCTTATAGGAGAATGAGTGTCTGTGTGTGTGCATGCGTGGTGCATGTGGGAGAGAGGAAAGAGTGTGGGCCAAGGAGCACCTCGGGACAGGGGCAGACTTACCTGGGGGCGGGGGGGGGGCAGGGCCTCCTGCACGCCCGTGGGGTGCATTTCTACAACAGGAAAATGGGTTGGTTGCCCAAACATGAGCCTCAGTCCACCCTTAGCCTCCAGAGGTGGGAGGGAAGGACTGCATGGTGTGCATTCAGGGCTTTACAGGGACACTGAGTGACTGCCTGGAGGGGGGACAGAACTGCCTTTGTCCTCGGCCAGCCAGGGGATGCCTGCCCTTGGAGGCTGGTGACACAGTGTTCCCTTGGATGCAGGAGGCCAGGACTGCAGGCTGCAGTGCCCCCTGGGTGGGGCGGGTGTGACAACGAGGGACTGGGGCCTGGAAGGGGAAGGGGCGGGAAGGCCAGACTCTGGCCCAGGTAGATGACTTCACCATCGCTCGGGGCCCAGTGTCCATGAGGTCAGGCATCGTGAAGTCTGGGGGGGAGGCACAAGATGGGGGCTGTGGTGATGGGGGAAGGGGCTGATGCCAGAGATGATCAGGAAGTGAACATGGGGGTCCTGGCCATGCATCGGTGTCAGATTTCCGGTGGAAGGTGCTGCTGTCACCGAGACAGGAGTCCAGGAGGGGGGGCAGGTTGGGACCCCCGGGCGGTTGTACCTGCCATGTCGGAGTTGTCCAGGGACATCCAAGGAGAAATCACCAGGAAGGTCTGGCGGGTGGTGGAAAGGTCCGGCCGGAGGGGGTGACCTGAGGGGCCTTCACCCATCCTGATCGTCCACGTTGAGGACGTTTTGGGGTAGAGCCTGATTCCCTAGGGCAAGGGGCCCAGAGGTTTCTCCAATCCTGAGAGTGCCCCCAAGGCAGCGGCCTTCACCGGGGCTGTGTGCTCCAGGGGTCGGCAAGGACTTTCCGCGTGGCATGTGGGTGCGGAGGGTTTAAGGACCTCACTTACCAGGTGATCCCCTAGTGAGAGGTCAGAGCAGTGCTCCTTCCTCAGGTCTGCCCTGTGAGGGAAAGGCCCAGAGAGAAAGGCTCAGCCATCCCGGATCACAATCCAAACCCCAGTGTGAGCAGAGCCGCCTCAAGCCAGGCCCAGAGACAGGGCTTCACCTTCTTTGTCCCTATGTCCAGCAAGGGCAGGACTGGTGATGGGAATGCGTCTGTGGCTCACGTCGGCTGTTCTGGACTCACATATATAATAGCATGGGGAGAAAGGGAACTCTCCAGTTTGTTTGTTTGTCCTCTCGGTTGGTTTTTTAAGGAACGTGACTCTGTCACTGCGAGTTCAGGGCAATTGTCTCGTAGGAGCTGAGCACAAAGCTTATCATGTAAAGACTGGAGGCGCTTGTCTTGTCAGCATGACTTATTCATCCACCTAATTATCTCTCGTTGATCTAGAATCTGGAAGGGAGGTGATGGCCTTGACAGACAAGTATTGCCACCTTTGTCCGAATTGAAAGATGAAGCCAGACTTCCTGTCAGAGAAAGCATTTTCTGATCGGCTTACTGGACTGACCGCGATGGCTGCCTTTGCCAACCGCTAAGGTGGTGGCTGTGTTTCACAGATTGAATGAAATCTATAAATCTAAAGCTCCAACGTGTAAAAACAATTTTTTAATGTTGATTTTTGAGAGAGACAGAGCGTGAGTGGGGGAGGGGCAGAGAGGGAGGGAGACACAGAATCGGAAGCGGGCTCCGGGCTCTGAGCCGTCAGCACAGAGCCCGACGCGGGGCTTGAACCCATGAACCGTGAGATCGTGACCTGAGCCGAAGTTGGATGCTTAACAGACTGAGCCACCCAGGCGCCCCTATGGCTCCAACATTTTGATGAAAATAGACATAAGGCATATGACAAGGGCACGTAATAATTTGGGCGGAGGGGAGTATATTGAAATTAACAACATTTTCATTTCCCCAATTCTTTCTGTGTACCTCCAGCTAAACAAGGGGTCTTTGAAAGAGTAACAGGTATAATCAGCAGCTCCCAGATAACTTTGGGTCAACTCTTTTTGGCACCCTACCCCAGGGACTGAGACCGCAGGAGGTCAACAGCCAACGGCTGGGTGACAGATCCCCGCGCAAGCCAGGTGATTTCAGCAAAATCAAAGAAGAATCAACAAATTGACAAGATCATAACCAAGTTCCCAATGATGGATCCGGAAAAATAATTTAGATGATGGCTCATCATTATTTGATTTTTTTGCCACATATTTTTGAAGGTGTTCAAAGAATTAAGTGATATTTCTATGACAAAAAGGGGGATTTCCTTCCCCCTCCATGTATTTATATGGAAAAATTACTCCTATGCTTACATTATAAATACAAAAAAAGAGGAATAAAACCTAGCTTGAACCATGTCTCATTCTATGAACGGTATTCTTCTGTGGATTCCATGAACTAATTCAGAAAATAAGGCCTATACATATCCTTAACAAATTTCTAGTAATATTGTACCTTTATGTTTGATAATTACTTATTAAAATGTATAACCTAAGACATTTTTACTAAGTATTTTGGTAATGATAACTCAACCCCAAAATAAGATTTTTAAGCCCAGAGGGACTTGCAGTCAAAGAAAATTAGTTTCAATTTATTCAAGGAAAATAATGATTAGATAACAGTAAGACACTTTCCAGCATAAAAATAAATTAGGATAAAAGTCCAGGGGAAACGGAACGGAAATGTGAAGTCACAGAAACCAAGAAACAGCACAAAATGTTTAATTGTCAAGGGCTTGTCACGCATTTTTAAGTGCGTGACGGTGGCATCAAATTGCTACGGGATTTAGATTCCATTGATCACATCTAAAAGAGCAGTGTAACAAGTTTGTTTTAAAATGTCAACATTTAGGGGCCCCTGGGTGGCTCAATCGGTTAAGCGTCCGACTTCGGCTCAGGTCATGATCTCACGGTTCCTTAGTTCGAGCCCCGCATCGGGCTCTGGGCTGACAGCTCGGAGCCTGGAGCCTGCTTCAGATTCTGTGTCTCCCTCTCTCTCTGCCCCTCCCCAGTTCTCTCTCTCTCTCTCTCACACAAATAAATAAATGTTAAAAAATATATACATATCAACATTTACAATACATCAGGAAATTACATTGTTTGCAACTGTGTAAATTCAGTATGAAAAACTGAGAGAGTCCAGCTGAAAATATATGCCAGAGTGCATCAGGGGGTTCACACCCCTGATTTTTTTTAGGGCTGGTGTGAGCAAAAAAGTTTGGAGATCACAACTCAGAGGATTAGCCTTCAAAAGCAGACCAGAGCAGGCTCAGCTCATTTCCCTGAAGTCCCTTCATTCAGAACTGAGGTTTGTGTCTATTTGTTTTAAGGCACAGAGATGACAGTCGGGTTCAGAGACTGTCAGACGAGAACCCATCTGCTGAGTGCAGTTGGAGGGCAGGGTCCGCCTGCTTCAGGCAAGCCCGGCACTCTGGCGGTGCCCGCGGACCACGGACTGGTGACTGGCCTTCAGGCAGCCAGCAGCCGGGTGGAGCCAACTCGTGCGGCAATGGGGTAAGACGCTGCTTTTCCAAAGCGCAGGTGGGCACCTGTCGGGAAAGTCACCGGTAAAAAGGACGCACACGCCCCAAAACTCCATCTGTGCAAGAGCACCGGCAGCCGTAGATGGTCATTACTCCTGAGAGCTGGCTCACTCTGCACCAGACACTGGCCTGAGTGCCTCCTGTGTCCCATCCTCGAATGGCCTCATGAGCAAGGAGCGATGGGACCAGGCAGCCTGACTCCAAGCCACATCGGGCACGAGGCACAGGTGTGAGCACAGACACATTCTCGACTCGGAAGTTTCGCGTTTGATTTGACACTTCGTTCCACTTACAACTCTCTGATCCTGGGTAAGACTTTCAACCTCTCTGACCCTCAGTTTTTCTATCTGCAAAATGGTTCGTAAGAGCTACTATACCGGATCCTCAGGCCCCAGATCTTTCCAGGCAGTGCTGACCGCTCTATGCCTGGAAAGGACTCTGCTGTCATCGGAAAAGTTTATACCTAAATTTAGAAGACTGAAATCTTTTTTTAAAAAGTTTTTTTTTTTTTCAGTTTATTTATCTATTTTGAGAGAGACAGAGACAGCACGAGCAGGGGACGGGCAGAGAGAGAGGGAGAGAGAGAGAACCCCAAGCAGGGTCTGTGCTGCCGGGCTAGAGCCAGACATGGGTCTTGAACCCACAAAACCACAAGATCATGATCTGAGCCAAAACCAGGACGCTCAACCGACTCAGCCACCCAGGTGCCCCTGGGCACTCCCAGTTTCAAGGGAGAGGCAGCCAAGGAAACAGACAGTAATAGGCAGTGCTGGGGCAACAGGAGGACTTCCTGGAGGGGGTGAGGTCTGGGCAACATTTTCCTCTTCTGTTCACTGAGAGGGTCATAATAACCCACAGTTTTTATTTCAGAATCTAATTTTATTTTGAACTACATTGTTATAAAAGTAACACATGCTAAGGGGGCCCCTGGGTGGCTCAGTCAGTTAAGTGTCCAATTCCTCCCGATTCTTCTTTTTTTTATTTTTTAATTTTTCTTAATGTTTTATTTTATTTTTGAGAGAGAGAGACAGCATGTGTGAGCGGGGGGGGGGGGAGGGGGGCGGTGCAGAGAGCGAGGGGGACACAGAACCTGAAGCAGCTCCAGGCTCTGAGCTGTCAGCACAGAGCCCAATGCGGGGTTCGAACCCATGGACCGCAAGATCGTGACCTGAGCCCAAATCAGAGGCGTAACCCACTGAGACACCCAGGTGCCCCAAGTATCCGACTCTTGATTTCAATTCAGGTCACGATCTCACAGTTCACGGGTTTGAAACCCGCGTCAGCCTCCATGCTGAGGGTGCAGAGCCTGCTTGGGATTCTCTTTCCTCTTCTCTCTCTTCCCCTGCCCTGCTCTCTCTCTCTCTCTCTCTCTCAAAATAAATAAATAAACTTAAAAAAAAAAAAAAGTAACACATGCTCCTGGTGAAAATTTTCAAGAGAACAGAAAACTATTAAATGAAAAGTGTCCCTTGCTTATCCCCAGAAGGAACTAACTACTGTCCCCGGGCGTCTCGCGTAGCCTTCCAGACTCGTTCTATGTGAATGGGAGCCATGTGGGCAAAGCATAAAAGCCCAGATTAATAGTAACAACGGCTTCCCACTCGGTGAGTGTTTACCAGGTGCTGGGCTCTTCCCGCTTCCCAATAACATCTCTTGGACATATTTCTATGTCACAATCAGCTCTCCAAGGTACAGCGCAAGAAGCCCGGAGGAGAGTAGAGACCACGCGAGTCAACATTCCCTCCGTCTTCGTTAGCATACACCTGGCTCCTGCTGGAACTTCCTTACGGTTGAGTTACTATCTCCTTGGTTTTCCGATAGGGAGATCGAAGCTCAGAGAATCAAAGCGTGTGCTAAGGCCACGTGGTGGCCAGGAGCCGGTCGATGCCACGATTCACCACGTGGAGCTCTGGGGCCTGCGGGAGGCCAACCGTCCTCAAGTCCTGGCTTCTGGAAGGATAAATATCACCCTGGCAAGCTGGAGGCCGGTGTCGAAAGCCCAGGCTTAACCTGAAAGCTCAGGCCAAAGGTCAGCACCGCCCTCTGCCCTGCAGGCCTCCGGGACCCACGGCACTGACCAGTGTCTCTGCATCCTGGCCGGTGGCCAGCGCTCCCGCCCACGCAGGTGCTCACACAGGGCGAGGTCTCTCGTCACACGTGTCACGCCGCACTTGTGACCCCCGTGATTCCGCTGCTGGAGGTCGGGGTCGTGGTGATGGGTGCAAACCTTGATGAGTAAAGCATCCTGCAGTGTGGTCTTCAGGGGACCCAGAAGGACAAGTGTTTCGGCCACTTTGATGTTCAGTTGCTCGCTGTGTGATCCTGAACCCGGCCTTTCTTTCTTCCCTTTGTTTTTTTAATTGACGTGAAACTCATGATCAAAAAATTCACTATTTTAGCGGTGCCTGGGTGGCTCAGTGGGTTAAGCGGCCGACTTCGGCTCCGGTCATGATCTCATGGTTCACGAGTTTGAGCCCCACATGGGGCTCTGAGCTGACAGCTCAGAGCCTAGAACCTGCTTCGGATTCTGCCGACTTCGGCTCATCTCACAATCTCACCGTCCGTGAGTTCGAGCCCCACGTCGGGCTCTGTGCTGACAGCTCAGAGCCTGGAGCCTGTTTCAGATTCTGTGTCTCCCTCTCACTGCCCCTCCCCCGTTCATGCTCTGTCTCTCTCTGTCTCAAAAATAAATAAACGTTACCAAAAAAATTTTTTTAAATGAATAAACATTAAAAAAAAATTGAAGTGTCCAACTCCCCGGCAGCTGGTACATTTCCCGTTTTGTTTAGCCACCACCTACATGTAGCTGGAAAGCGTTTCCATCACCCCCGAAGGAGGCCTCACGCCCAGTAAGCAGTTGCTTACTGACCCCCCCCCCCCCGCCCCCTGCCCTCCCCCAGCCCCTGGGGACCACCCACCCATGGCGATCTGTCTCTGGGGATCTGCCTGTCCAGGGCATTTCCTATAAAGGAAATTATATGAAGCGTGGCCTTGGGATCGGCTTTCTCCACGTGGCATAGTGCGTTCTGCATCTGTCCACGCTGCGGCACGGGCCGGCGCTCCATTCCTGGTCAAGGCCCAGTAATCTTCCACCACCTGACGCCTGAGTTGTGCTCATCTATTGTTCTAGCTACAGGTGTTTGCACTGTTCCACCTCTGGGCTCCTGGGCACGGTGTCGTCATGACGCTTGACCCACATAGCTTCCTTTGTCACATCTGCAAAATGGGGACACGGAAAGTACCTGCCTGGCGGGCTTGCCGGGAGGATGCGTGGCTTATAGATGGGAGGCCCTACCTGGTGCATGGCCAGGGCTCCGTTGTTGATTCTGTTGGGTACTTGCTCCCCATCTGACATTTATTGAGCACTTACTGTGTACCATTTTAAGCACCTTACCTATGTAAGCACCTTACCCATTCGTGTCGATGCTTTTCATTCATGTATTAATTCCACCAGCAACTCTGTGGGGTAGGGCCCACTGATCAGTTCTCCTGTATTTATTTATTTTTAAGTTTTTTAAACATTTATTTATTTTTTCAACGTTTTTGTTTTTTTTTTTTTTATTTTTTTATTTTTGGGACAGAGAGAGACAGAGCATGAAGGGGGGAGGGGCAGAGAGAGAGGGAGACACAGAATCGGAAACAGGCTCCAGGCTCCGAGCCATCAGCCCAGAGCCTGACGCGGGGCTCGAACTCACGGACCGCGAGATCGTGACCTGGCTGAAGTCGGACGCTTAACCGACTGCGCCACCCAGGCGCCCCTAACATTTATTTATTTTTGAGACAGACAGAGAGAGAGAGAGAGACAGAATGCAAGCAGGGGAGGGGCAGAGAGGGAGACACAGAATCCGAAGCAGGCTCCAGGCTCTGAGCTGTCAGCACGGAGCCCAACGCAGGGCTTGAACCCCCAAACTGTGACATCATGATCTGAGCCAACGTCAGCCGCTTAACGGACTGAGCCCCCCAGCTGACCCTGATCGGTTCTACCTTATAGAAAGCCGAGGCCCTGAGAGGTCAGCTCAGGGGTTGCCTGTGGAGGCAGGACTTGAACTAGCCGACCTGACCCCGAAGCCCACGTTCTTAATGCCTCTGCTGGTCTACACTTGTGGGGTCGTTTACACTACCATCCACAGGGGTTTCTGGGGTCATCACCTCTGGATCGGGGACTGTGGGAGATTTTCACCTTCTTTTTCCCCTGGACTGTCTCTGTTCCACGTGTCTGTAATTGTTTGTTTTCACAGGGAGCAGAGGATAATTTTGTAATCAGAAGGCAACAGTAAATATGATTTTAGATCATGACATATTTGTTAAGTGAAAACAGCCACACATAGAATTTCAGGTATGGCCTGATTCCAAAGGTGCACAGTAAACACCCAGGGGGCTGTTCCCCAACGTATTAACAAGGTTTGTCTCTGGGGAGCCAGATGGGGTGATTCTATGATGCTTGGTATACGTTTGTTGTCTTTCTGGCTTTTCCAAGTGTATTTTGACAACAAAGATCACTGTTATATTTGGAGAGAGATTCTAGAAACAAAAGACCGGAGATCCCAGCTAGGACCGGTGGGTGTTTCTCCTCGGGCTGGCTGAGCAGGTGAATCTGAGCCACTGACCGGCCAAGGAGGCTCACGAGGAAGCTGCCAGACTGGAGGTTCCTGCACCGAGGGACATGCCCAGGGACATTTGTCATTCCATCTCCATCCGAGGACACAGAGATACAGAGGACACTCCTACCTCAGGGTCCCCAGTGCCTAGACCGGGAGCCGCCTCAGCCTCGGACTGTCCCCGTTCTGCCCGTCCATCCCAGCCACCTGGCCTTTGCTCTGGCACTGCCTTTCACCAGAATTCCTGTCACCCCCGGGGGCGCTCTTCCCAGATCCTCGTGCTCCCTCCGGTAGGATCAGCAGGGCCCGGTGGAGCACTGGAAGGCACCCATGATTAGAAGAAAGTGTCTGTCCCGGCTTGTTTCTCGTAGTCCCCACCTCTCCCCCTGTAGGTGCACACGTCCATAGCTCCTTCTCCCTCTGCTTGACATACACTGGGCTCTGGGGCCCCCGTCCCGTCACTGGCCATGGTTTAAAGTGATCCCCATGCCAAAAAAAGGGGTAGCTGAGCCTCCCTGGACAGGGCGGTGCTCTAGCCAGGACGGCCAGGGAGATGGCTAAACCCATAATGATGACACGGCAGGGACAGAAGGGTTGGAACAACTCCATCTGGGGGAGTCCAGAAGCTTCCTGGAGGCAGTGCCATTGCACAGGGCTGTGACAGATGGGTGGGAGTTTGATGAGATGAGCTGGGAGGAGAAAGACTTGTCAGCCAAGGAAGGGCGGGGAGGGCAGAGGACGCTGCCTCTGACCCCAAGGCCACCTCTGCCTTGGCAGGTTACCCGGGGCCGGCCCAGCCCAGACCCGACAGCCCCTGCCAGGAAAACAGGTCAGAGGAGGATGCACCCTGGCGGCATTGCATGTGAGCAGGGCTGGGACACTCCTGCCGGGACACCCAGGACACCCTCCCCGGTGGGCTGCAGGTCAGTCACAACCCGGCTGCCAGGACGGGAGGGCTGCCCCCCAGCCCAGACTGTCCCCACCCAGCTGTCCTGACACAGCATCCCCCTGCCCCAGCCTCTTGTGGGCTGGAAGTGCCCCTTACTTAGCAGGAGGAGGGACCTGGCCAAGGCGTGCAACCACTCCGAGCCTCAGTTTCCCCATCAGTAAATGAGGATAAGAGTTCTTCCCTTGTGGCTCTCCAGCACATCCAGTGAGACAATGTCGGGGAATGGGCACCTAAATGTTGGAAGCTCATTGGCATCGGATTGCTGTTACCGTGGCTATTCTTACTGTGTTGACTATTATTATGGGAAAATGCCCAATCCGGTGGGAGAAGCAAGACAGATCTGGATATGAATACCAGCTCTGCTCCGGGTAACCGTGAGTCTGGGCAGATGGCTTCTTTGAACCTCAGTTTCCCATCTGTAAACCCTTGGCTCTGCATTGGGTGTGGCCAGGCTCCCGGAAAGGCCAAGGTCAGTCCCAAAGGGCAGGGCTCAGCTGGCGCAGCTCCAAAGAAGCAGCGTCCTCTTGGACCAACGCCAGGCCACTGCCCAGCCCTCCTGGCGAGCCCCAGCCTCCCCTCCCGGCCCCGCGCCCCGCCAGCCTGCAGTGCTAGCTCTCAACGCCTCAGCCGTGCACAAGCCCTTGCTATTTATGAGGTGTTTTGCCTGGAAGGTGCGGCCACCCCCAAATACAGATAGTACTGCTCAGCTGCGGCTGTGGGCAGGCCCTGTGCTGGGCACCGGGCCCACGGGAGCAGCAGGCCAGTGGAGACAGCCAGACAAGCAGTGTCTCCACCAAAGTATAAGCTCAAGGGCTGGGGGCTTGCGGGGGGGGGGGGGCAGGCAAGGCTTTGGGGAGGCGGCCTTTGGCTGGGCCTTAGAGGGGCCCACGGCCTGGACGTCTGCCCCTTGAACCACTTCTCAAGTCCAGGCTGGTTGCCGGCTCTGGTGCCTGACGCATGCCCGGGGTTCGATGGGGGCCTGGTGAGTACGCATGGAGTGAGCGAGCGAGCGAGCGAGCGAGTGAATGAATGAAGCATGGAATATTGTATTACCTTTATATCAGACTCAGAATTCTCTCAGGGAGAGAGCTCAACTCTGCAAAATTACTTAGTTGAGCATCCTAGGTGGTAATGGAAGCATCAGGGAACATCTGGGGACCGAACGGCGGCCCCTCCCAGAACTTCTTCTTACCCAGGAGGTGGGTAGGGCTCTCCCCAGCCTAGACCACCTGAAGGCAGACTGTCTGCTCTGACTGCCAGAACCCTTGCTGTGCTGGGTGGCCTCAGGCCATCCACTGACCTCTCTGAACCTCGGTCTTCACGCCTGTGAAATGGGACCGTGACCGCAATGCACACAGGGCTATGCCAGGGTGGGAATTAGTAGGCAGCAAAGCCCGCTGGCTGTGGGGAGCTCCGTGGAGATCCAGGGCGGGCAGCTCTCTTCATTCATGCTCCTGGGCATCCCGGTGCCAGCCGTGCGGGCTGCCCGCACCCTCTTTAATGATTAGGTCTGTCCCCACACCCTGGTGTGGTTCCATCTGCCTGAATGCATTCATTTAGACCCCATAAAACAGGGTGACAATGAGCCACCTCAGAGATGAGGAGAGAAGCCTTTTCAGGGGCATCCCGACGCAAACAGGCACCCAGGGCTCCTAGGGAGGGGAGCAGCTAAAAGGTCTGGGAGGGTCCGGCCAGCCCTCCTTAGGGCGGGGGCGGTGGTGGGTGCAGGGGTGGGGAGGAGGGAGACAGATGGAGACAGAGATGGAGAGGCAGAGGGAAAAGGACAGGGAGGAGGGGCTTGACAGGACCAGAGACAGGGTCAGAGTCAGGGTCAGAGACACAGAGAGAGACAGGGAGTCAGGAGGGTGGGAAAGGGAGGGGCGGTGCGGGCAGGTGGGCAGGGAGGGGAAATGTCGTGAGGGGGCAGCCTGGGCAGAGCAGCTGAACGGCACAGAAGCCAGGGGGGGTGCTGGAGGGTGTGTGGGGCCCACTTGAAAGGCGCATTCAGCCCCCCAACGGTTCCCTCCTCCCCGTTCCTAGCGGTGGCCAATCCACGAAGGCTGAATTCCCGGGCAAACACAAAACTTCATGCACACAAGCACGCACCACACTCACACACACTCACCATCACTGACCGACGCCCACAACTGCACAGGTGCCCATGCCCTGTGTGTAGATGGTCCGCACAACCCAGGGGCTCCCCGTCCGCAGCACGCAGGCTCATACCCGGGACCTGATTTCCCCAGTCCTGGGCCCACAGATTCCCCTAAACTAACTGGTGGGGTCCTGGAACCTCCCGGAGCTTCAGTAGAGGCCCCACAGCCCTGCTTCGGAGCTGACCCCGCCCACTCTGCCTTCGTTCCACAACCTAGAAAACAGCTGGGGCCCCTCCCCATGGAGACGCCCCGACAAGGGGTTTCCAGGTCGGGGGCCCCACTGCCCCTGCTCTCCTGCTGCTTCTCATCGGTCCTGGTGTGGTACTCAGCTTCCGATTCTCATTGCACACCCCGACTCCCGTCCTCGCCAGCACTGTGAACGGAGCGGAGCTTAGGGAATGGGGCGGGGTGGGGGACACAGAAGGGAGCTTCACGGGACAGCGGCACAGTCATCTACAAAGGGGCAGAGTCCATCATCCACGCAGAAGACGTCCAGATGTGGGCGGCCGTCCGCGACCCCACCCCAGAAGCCCTGGACCGACAAGGGCTCATCGCGTTCTGCCTTGAGCCCACCTCTGGGAAAATGGATTTGCAACAGTTGTGAACTCCCCGGGAGCAGAACCAGCTCCTGGTGCGGGGTCAGCCCGTGCCAAGATGGTCACAGAAGAGCTTCAGGTTGTCATTTTTATGCATTCACAAACTTTTTTCCTACCTTTCCTTTTTAAATTGCATTTTCTAGCGAGTGGCCATTTATCGAACATAAAACCTGCCATTTAAAAATGATAATCCAGCGGTTTTTGATATATTCGCAATGGTATGCAGCCATCACCACTATCCATTCCCAGAACATTTTCATCAGCCTCGAAAAATACCTTGTACCCACTGGCAGTCATGCCCATCCCCCTCCTCCCAGCCCCTGACCACCCCCAGGGACCACAAATACACTTTCTGTTTCTATTGATTTGCCTCTTTTCGACCTTTTATATAAAGGGATCCTAGAAGGGGCAGCTGGGTGGCTCAGTCAGTTAAGCGTCTGACTCTTGATCTCAGCCCAGGTCACGATCTCAAGGTTCACGGGACCGAGCCCCACCTTGGGGTCTATGCCGACAGCACGAAGGCTGCTTGGGATTCTCTCCCTGCCCCTCCCCTGTGCATGCTCTCTCTCTCTCTCTCTCTCTCTCTGTCTCGAAAATAAATAAATAAACATTACAAAAAAGAGTTTCTGGACACCTGGGTGGCTCAGTCGGTTGAGCGTCTGACTTCGGCTCAGGTCATGATCTCACGCTTCGTGAGTTCGAGCCCCATATCAGGCTCACGGCTGTCAGCCTGTCAGCGCGGAGCTCACTTCAGATCCTCTGTCCCCCTCTTTCCATCCCTCCCCTGCTCGCACTCTCCCCAAAATAAATAAATATCTTAAAAAATTGTTTTAATAAGAAATAAAAAAAGAATTTCTTTAAAAAAAAAACAGGTATCACGGAACACGTGGCCTCTGTGTCTGGCTTCTTGCATGGAGCATCACGGGTTCGTGACTGAACAATGCTGCATCGTGTGGGTGGACCACGCTCTGGTCACCCAGTCATTTGATGGTGACTACTGGGGCTGTTTCACACAAACTTTGAAGATATTGTCATTTACAAAATAATTTTGGAAACACCAGTAGGCTGTGGACTGCTATCCGTTCTTGTTATTTTGCCTATTCTGAGATTAATTTCCTCCTATGTTTAAATGTTTTTTTTATGAAAACCATAGTGATTGTAGATGAAAGTTTTAACCAAATGCCTTTGGTGGGAGGGAAAGGGAGTCAGCCTCCCTAAATCCACTCGTCCCTAACCCTTTCTGCTCTGGCAACCGCAGGGCTGACGAGCTGGGGCTGTGACATGTAATGATGGCTGAAGGCAGGCGCCTTTGTGTTTCATTAGGGTTTTCGTGGGGCTGGTGTTTCAGGAATCTGCAGCTCAGTGGAGAAGAAGGCATCCCAGCCCTTGGGGAAAGAAGCCTCCTTCCCGCACACCTTCCCCACCCTGGGGGCGGCTCTGCGCAGGGCAGAGGCTGGGAGGAGGATCCGGTGGTTACCTCCATGGAATCGGCATCGGGGGGGAGGTCGGGCTCTCTGGTCTCACCCGTGTGCCCTGGTCCCCGCTGCCAACTGCGTGCTGTTGTTGCAGGTGCATTGAGGTGGGGGGGTGGAAAGGTGATAAAGTGGCTCCATTATGCATTCAAAGTCACGTGCACATACCGTTTATTATCACAGTAATACAATAAAGCAAATCAGGGCTTTGGGTGCCCGGGTGGCTCAGTCAAGTTCAGCAAGCTCAGGTTCAACTTGATTTCACGGTTCGTGAGTTTGAGCCCGGTGTAGGGCTCTGTGCTGTCAGTGTGGAGCCTGCTTGGGATTTTCTTTCTCCCTCTCTCTCTGTCCCTCCCCCGTATACTCTCTCTCTCTCTCTCTCTCTCTCTCAAAATAAATAAATAAACTTAAGAAAGAAGCAAAGCAAATTCTTAAAGTCAGGGAAAGAAAGAAAAAAAAATCATCTCATCCCAACACACTTATTTGCATTTTAATGAACTTTCAATTTGCCTAAGCATTAAAAAAAGATTAAAAAGCACTTTTTTTTTTCCTGATTATAGTAGACAGCCTCATTGTAGCCAAAATATCAACAAAAAGAGAGAAGGGGAGAAAGAAGTAAAATGACTCATTTTACCACAACTTAAAGACAGTCACAATGATCATGTCGGCACGCTTCCTTCCAAGCTGTTTTTGAGCTACTGTATTTTCCGCAAAAATGCATCGTGCATGACATCGCACTGATTTTCATACAGTTTCGTGTCTCTTACGCCTAAAATCAGGGACCGAATTTTTTTCAAGCTGTTACAAAATTTGAAAATGTTGTAATGCTGCACATCTTAATAGGGTTGCGACACATCAGACGGGGCCACCTGGGTGGCTCAGTCCTTTGAGCGTCCGACTCTTGATTTCGGCTCAGGTCACGATCTCGCGGTTTGTGAGATCAAGCCCCTCTCTGGGCTCTGAGCTGACAGCAAGGAGCTTGCTTGGGGTCCTCTCTCTCCCTCTCTCTGCCCCTCTCCTGCTCATGCACTCTCTCTCTGTCTCAAAATAAATAAAGTAAACCTTAAACTCATTGTGTGGCTCCTACTGCACTCTGGTCTTTTCATTTATAATCTCTTTCACGTCCTTTGTGCCGTGGTGCAGTTCAGTACAGCCCTTGTTGCTAACTGTCATATGCAAATGTCCCATCACCGAGTAATCCTACTCCACTCACCAGGGCCCTCCTCCCCTGCCCCGATGGGCAGCTCTGTGCTGTTACAAATGATGCTTCGAGAAACGCCCTTTTGTAGGTCAAATGTTTCCTCTGGGGAGGTTCCTACAAATGGGCTTCCCGGGTAACAGAGCATGGGCAGTGTTAAGGTTCTGTTGAAGCACAACATTGTAGAACTTGCCTTCATTGACTCTGTAGGTCTGAAAATAACGAGACACCAACATCCTTTGGACACAAAGTTGGAATATCAAATCCAGCTCTGTTAGGACGTAAGTAAGCAATTCACTAAATAGAACAGCGGCAACAGAGGAACCCTAGGGGGCTTCATTTGTGCAAGAGACCGTCTTAGAATCCCAGGCATCCCCACCAAACTTTCTGGGAGCAGAGAAAAGCTCACGCTGGGATAGCGGAGGGGAATGTACACCCCAGTGGGGAGGAAGCTGAAGATGTCGCCTCCCAGGCACTTACCCACCTGCACGGGCAGATGTGTAGGTCTCCGCAGCTGGACCCCCAGGGAAGCTGGCTCATCCACGTCCCCAGAGGAGACAGAAAATGTGGGCTGCTGTCGATGTTCAGTTTGCATACTCTCCCTGCATTTCAATAATCTTTCTCAGAGGGTGGTTTTAATTGCTTTTTTATTTTATTTTATTTTATTTTATTTTATTTTATTTTATATTTTATTTTTTATTTTGTTAAGCAAACTTCATGTGCAGAGCCCAACGGGGGGCTTGAACTCACAACCCTGAGATTAAGACCTGAGCTGGGATCAAGAGTCAGATGCTTAACCGACTTAGCCACCCAGGCACCCCTCAAAAGGTGGTTTTGAAAATTTACTTCTGTGTGTTTTTCTGTTGTTTCGTGTGTGTGTGTGTGTGTGAAAATGTGCTACTTTGGTAATTAGGGACTACATGTCACTTAAAAACACTTTTTATGGTGCTAAAATATATGCATATGTTATGTGACATAAAATTGACCACTTGAACCATTTTTAAGCACACAAGCCAGTGGCGTTAAGTACATTTATGATGCTGTATAACCCTCACCAATGCCTATTTCCGGAGCTTTTTTTCGTCACCTTGAACAGAAACTCTGTGCTCACTGAAACAATAATGCCCCACTCCTTCTTCTCCACTGGTAACCTCTCTTCTGCTTCCATCTCTGCGAATTTGCCTGCCCTAGAGACCTCACGCAAGGCGAATCACACAGTATTTGTCCTTTGTCAGCACACACGTGGGTGCTTCCATGTTTTAGCCCTTGTGAATAGTGCTGGTATTATTAATAATGAATGATAATAGTGGATACTAATAATCGTATCTGTTTGAGTCATCTTTCGGTTTTTGGGAGGTATATACCTAGGAGGAATTGCTAACTCACCTGGTAATTCTATGTTTAGCATTTTGAGGACCTGCCGGACTGTTTTTCACACAGCTGCAAGACTAAATGTTGTGTAAAAACAAACAAACAAACAAACAAAAAGCAAACAAAAACAGAAAACAACAACAACAAAACTTTTATCTTTAATATTGCTAAGCTGTCAATACTGCCCAAAGCGATGTATAGATTCAGTGTAATCCCTGTAAAACTCCCACTGACACTTTTCTGTACAAAAGGAAAAATCTGGGGTGCTTGGATGGCTCAGTTGGTTAAGCATCCAACTCTTGATTTTGGCTCAGGTCATGATCTCACCATTCATGAGATGGAGCCCCAAGTTGGGCTCTGTGCTGACAGAGCAGAGCCTGCTTGCGATCCTCTCTCTGCCCCTCCCCTCCTCAAAATAAACAAATAAACTTAAAAAAAGAGTATTTTTAGAAATAGAAAAATCCCGGGGCACCTAGGTGGCTCAGTCGGTTAAACATCTGACTTTGGCTCAGGTCATGATTTCACGGTTCATGGGTTCGAGCCCCGAGTCGGGCTCTGTGCTGACAGCTGGGAGCCCGGAGCCTGCTTCAGATTCTGTGTCTCCCTCTCTCTCTGCCCCTCCCATACTCGTGCTCTGTCTCTCTCTCAAAAAATAAAATAAACACTTTAAAAATTAAAAAAAAAAGAAATAGAAAAATCCATCCTAAAATTCACATAGACTCTCAAGAGACTCCAAGTGGAACAAAGTTGGACGTTTCACACATTCTAATTTCAAGACTTACTAGAAAGCCACAGTTACCAAAACAGTGTGATACTGGGATAAAGTTAACAAGCATATAGCCCAATGAAATAGAATAAAGATCCCAGAAATAAAACCTCACATATATGGGCAAGTGATTTTCAACAAGGGCTCATTTAATGAGGAAAGGACAGTCTTTTTAACAAAGGTGCTGGGAAGACTGGACATCCACATGCAAAAGAATGAAGCTGGACCCTTGTCTGACGCCATATGCAAAAGTTAACTCAAAATGGATCTAAACACAAAAGCCAAAACCATTAAACAAACCATCAGAAGAAAACACTGGAGAGAAGCTTTGTGATGCCAGAATTGGCAATGCACTCTCAGATCTGACACCAAAAGCACAGACAACACAAAAAAAGATAAATTGGACTTCATTGGAACTAAAAACTTTTGTGCATCAAAGGACACTATCAACAGAGAGAAAGGCAACTTAAGGAATAGACAAAGATATTTGCAAGTCATACATCTAAAAAGAGATTAGTATCGGGGTGCCTGGGTGGCCCAGTCGGTTGAGTGTCTGAATTCGGCTCAGGTCATGATCTCATGGTTCACAGGTTCGAGCCCTGTGTCGGGCTCTGTGCTGAAAGCTCAGTGCCTGGAGCCTGCTTTGGATTCTGTGTCTCCCTCTCTCTCTGCCCCTTGCTCTCTCTCTCTCTCTCTCTCTCTCTCAAAAATAAATAAAAAATAATAAAAATAAAAAGAGATTAGTATCCAGTATATATAAAGAACACCTACAACTCAACTACAACAAAAACAGACAACTTGATTAAAAATGAGTAAAGGAACTGTTTGGTGTTGGTTGGACTGGTCTTGGGTCCCATCGCATCTGGTTCTGAGCATCCTGGCTTTCCCAGTGATTAATGCTTCTCCAAGGAGGAGGCAGCTGGCAGGGAAGAGCACCTGCCTGGATTTCTCCAACAGGCTAAGAGTACCTGGCTTCCTGGGCAATGGGTTGGAAGCTTTGAAAGAAAAGTAAGAACCCAGAGAATGCAGAGTGGGCCCCTCCCATCTGCCTACCCATGGCTTGGCCCAGTCCCACCTCCAGGCTCCCTGGGGGCTCCTAGCCACCTGCCCACCTCCAGCAGCAGGAATGGTTGAATCATCCCGGCAGGGGCTGTCAGCCCTGGAATCTGAGCATGCCTCAGCAGAGCAGGGTGGCCACTTTGGCTGTGCCCAGGTCGGTTGGTACACCAACTCCCTGGGAAGTCACCTCTGGGAGGAGCCTCTAAGACTACTAGATGGGGGCCCTTGGTCCCCAGAGTCCGGGCAAGTGAGAAGCTGCTCATCAGGGATGGGAGATACATGGGGTCCTTTCTAAGGTTGCTCCCAGTCACCATTAGGTCAGGTTTAAAGCAGAGGGGGACTTTTTTCTCGAGTTTGATGTCAAGGGAATAACAGCGGTTCAGGTGGGTCAGGCCTAGGAGTGGCCCAGTGGAAGGTGCAGGAGGAAATGGAGTGATAGTAATGAAAATAGCAACCCTGGGGCAGCTGGGTGGCTCAGTGGGTTACACATCCGACTCTCTTTTTTTGTTTGTTTTTATTTATTTACTTTGAGAGAGAACAAGCGGGGGAAGGGCAGAGAGAGAGGGAGAGAGAGAATCCAAAGCAGGCTCCGAGCTGCCAGAGCAGAACCCACAAAGTGTGAGATGGTGACCTGAACCTAGATCAAGAGTTAGATGGTTAACCGGCTGAGCCACCCGGGCACCACAAGCTTCTGACTCTTGACCGTGCCTCAGGTCATGATCTCACAGGTTGGTGAGTTCGAGCCCCGCATGGGGCTTTGGGCTGACAGTGCGGAGCCTGCCTGGGATTCTCTCTCTCTCTCCCTCTCTCTCTGCCCCTCTTCTGCTCATGCGCTCTCTCTCTCTCTCTCTCTCTCTCTCTCAAAATAAATAAATAAATAAACTTAAAAAAAAAAAAAAAGAAAGAAAGAAAATTCCCACACCGATGATGACTGGATCCTCATATCACCGTTACTTCTTGGTTCTCTCTACCGCTGTCCACAAGGCACCCCCTCTGCTGAGGCCTCCCTGACTACCCTGGAGCCGCACCCCTCCCCTGCTTCATTTTATCTGCGTTCCTGCCAGCCCTCCGGTGCACTCCCTCCTCGCTGTGGGGTGTGGGGCATGGGCTGGGTCTGAGGACCCAGAGGGAGTCCCAGGGGACCAGCCACCAGGGGCCCTGGCTGCCTGCAGGATGAAATCAAACTGAGCTGGCAAGAGTGAAAACAGAGTTTATTGGAGGTAGAGAGAGACACAGACAGAGCGTCTGGGAGGCCCGGAAAGGAAGGGAGCAGGAGACTCATCTTTGTTCTGGGTCCGGGAGTTTTTTATGGAGGACGGTGGTCTGGCATGCGTGTCCCCTCAGGCATCCCGGGAGTGGTCAGAACAAAGATGAGGGCTCAGGTGTTAGTCCTTGGAGCCAGGCGGCCTTGGCACGGAGATGTCTAGAGCCAAGTGGTCTGGAATGCGCACACGATGGCTTCATTGTCACCTGGTCCTTCCTTAGGTGTTGTCTATTCCAGAGAAGTCATTCCCTCCGTGTCCCTGGCGGGGAAGACATATGCTGTTTGCATTATGAGGTGCAAAGAGCGGTGGGGGTGCAGGTCCTTGCAAGAACAGAGGCAGGAGAAGGAGCGAAATGCAGATTTCCATGGAGTCCTTCAGTTTCCCATCTCCGGTGTTTTACTAGACGGATACGTTCCCGCGAGACCGCGCTCTGATCACTGCTCTTTCCTCTGCCAACAGCAATGCCCACCACGGAGCGGGGCTCAAAACATATGCACGTGAGGAATGAATGCATCCTGTGAAGAAAGTTTACTTCTCACCGTTGTTCAGAGAGGTGGCGTAACTTCTCCAAGAGCACACAGCCAGAAAGAGGCAGGCAGGGCTGTGATTTGCACCAGAAGTTGGGGCTTCTTGTTTCGTGAACCTCAGAGCCCATTGCCCAGGGTGCCCAGGGTGCTGAGGGTGGCTGGCGTTGATATGTGTTTCTCTCTGTGTGACATGACGGGACACCCCCACACGTGAGCTCCCAGGAGCAGGCCCTTGGGTTGGCAAGTTCTGTGCTCTCACCTGTCATTGTCATAGAGGGTGAGTGTCCCCTCCTCTCTGCTGCTGGGGGTTTACTCTTTTAAGTCCTGGCTTACAGGGCGCCTTCTCTAGGAAGCCTTCCGTGACCTTCCCCAAGTCAAGGGCTCTCCTTCCTTCTCTAGACAATCCCAGCCTCTTGTACAAACCCTACTACAGAGTCCGTGGTGGAGAGTCATGAGTACAGCAGACAGACTTGGGGGGCAGGCCTTCCCAGATGGGAATCCGGATGAGCCATCACGGACTGTGAGACCCTGGACGTATCACTTCACCTCTCTGAGCTCCCTGTCTCACCTGGACGGTGGATACACCAATACCCACCCTGCCTGGGCTGCCGTGACACGGCACCGTAGTCCGGGCGGCTTACAACAGACATTCACGGTCCCGCATTCCGGAGGCCGGAAGTCCTCCATCAAGGCACGGGCAGGAATGGTTCCTCCTGAGGCCTGTCTCCTTGGTGCCCAGATGGCTGTCTTCTTCCTGGGTCCTTCCATGGCTGTCCCTCTGTGTATGGGCTTGTGTCCTACTAATCTCTTCTCATAAAGACAGCAGTCGGATTAAATGAGGACACACCCATATGATCTCATTTTAATTTGATCGCCCGTGGAAAGACCCTATCTCAAAAATACAGTCACATCTGCGGCGCAGGGAGGGCGGTGGGTGGGCTAGGGCTTCAACATGTGGATTCTGCAGGCACGATTCAGCCCATGGCACTGCCCCCCATCTGACTCTGAAATTCCTGCTACAGTGCCTCTGACAAGGCTCGCCCAGCTGCGGCTTGCACACCTCCAGAGTCAGGGAGCTCTCTACTTCCCAAGGGGGATAAAGGGCGAACGGGATTCCTGGCAGTGGCTGGGATCCCTCAGAGCTGCCTCACGTAGAGGCTGAATCCCTGCGGCCCTCGAGAAATAGAGACGGCTATTTCATCATCTTGAGCGATTCCAAACAGGTTGGTTTCTCCCTAAACAGCAAGAGAGCTTGCTTGTTTTGGAAGGCAAATTCAAAGGCGGATTCCTGCTGATAGACTTATCTGTGTTTTGTTATCTGCCTTGAACAGAAGTGGCTCGGGAAGCCCCCGAGTGTGGATGCCTGGGTTGCACAGATAAATGTCACGTCTACACCCAACGGAAGCTATAAATAGGCCACCCTGGTGGGGGGGGGGGGGGTGTGTGTTAGGAGTGGCCGCTGTGAAACTGAAAATTATTTTCTACCCACCCAAATGAGTTGGATTGTTCTTGCCGGATCCCATCCAGATGGTGAAAGGGGGCCACGAGGGACGTTCAGATAAAGTCTTAATTCATTTTGGCTTTAAAAATCCATTCTCAGAGCTCAGCAAAAGAAGCAATTATTATTTTTGTACCCTGATTTCACCCTGTCATTCCCCTTTTTTTTTTTTAATTTTTTTTTCAACGTTTTTTATTTATTTTTGGGACAGAGAGAGACAGAGCATGAACGGGGGAAGGGGAGGGGCCGAGAGAGAGGGAGACACAGAATCGGAAACAGGCTCCAGGCTCCGAGCCATCAGCCCAGAGCCTGACGCGGGGCTCGAACTCACGGACCGCGAGATCGTGACCTGGCTGAAGTCGGACGCTTAACCGACTGCGCCACCCAGGTGCCCCTGTCATTCCCTTTTTTCTGAAAAATGTTCACATTGCAAACATACTACACGTTTATTCTGGACAGGATGGAAAATATAGCACAAGGTGAAGAAGAAAACAGAAAGTACCTTTAATCCCATCACCTAAAAGTACTGTTAACGTTTGGATGCATTTCTCCCTCTCTCTCTCTTGTCAATGGGATTATTCTTTTTTTTTAAATGTTTATTTACTTATTTTTGAGAGAGAAAGAGAGCGTGTACATGCGAGGGAGGGGCAGAGAGAGAGGGAGGGAGAGAGAATCCCAAGCAGACTCTGCTGTCAGCTCAGAGCCCGACACGGGGCTTGAACTCATGAACCGTGAGATCATGACCTGAGCTGAAACCAAGAGTCAGATGCTCAATCAACTGAGCCACCCAGGTGGCCCGGGATTATACTTTAAAAATTTTTTTATTTCTTAATGTTTATTTATTTTTGGGAGGGAGAGAGAAACAGAGTGTGAGCAGGGGAGGGGCAGAGTGAGAGGGAGACACAGAATTCAAAGTAGGCTCCAGGCTCTGAGCTGTCAGCACAGAGCCCGACGCGGGGCTCAAACTCACAAATCGTGAGATCATGATCTGAGCTAAGTCAGACGCTTAACTGACTGAGCCACCCAGGTGCCCTGGGGATTATATGTTTTTAAAAAAAGATTGCATTGTATCTCTGTACCTACCAGAGGAGATGGACCGAGTGGTGAATAAGACAGACAAGAGCCAATCCCCTTGGAGTTCAGTCGGAGACGGAAAAACCATATAAATGAATTTTCAGGCCATTTCCAAGTTCCCTGTTGCAAACAGCACTGCCGTGAGCATTGCTGGAGTGGGGTGCCTGAATGCACACGTGCTGATTACGTAGGAGACCTTTCCAAATGTGGAATTTGGGGGCGCCTGGGTGGCTCAGTGGAACGTCCGACTTCGGCTCAGGTCGTGATCCTGCAGTTCGCGGGTTCGAGCCCCGCGTCGGGCTCTGTGTTGACAGCTCAGAGCCTGGACCCTGCTTCTGATTCTGTGTCTCCCTCTCTCTCTGCTCCTCCCTCACTCATACTCTGTTTCTCTCTCTCTCTCTCTCTCAAAAATAAATATTAAAAAAAAATTAAAAAATAAATAAACATTAAACATTTTTTTTAAGAAACAAAAGTGAAATTTGTACACAGGGTTTCTCCCATTGTAAACAAACTGATGATCATCTCCACGCATATTTGTATTCGCAGGACGTTGGGACCATCCGATTAATATCTCCCCCACCTGCGTTGGACGGACCTATAGATTCTCTGGAATCTTTCCTGCCTTTCCTGCCCGGGTGAGCCCCTCCCTCCCCTCATCCGGCTTACACATCATACCCTGAGGCGCACAGGGCTCATTCTGTCCTCAGGCAGCGCCTTTGGTCTCTGCGTGGTTCCACCCGACATTGACCTCAAACAGGTCTTCCTGCCTTGCAGCGAGGGCCCTGGCTCTTGAAAATGTGCAGAGCAAATCGAGGAGGCCTCTTCTCCCCAGAGGCCCCGCTGAGCCTCTCCGAGGGCTGTCCTTACGTGGACTGTGCACCCAGCTCCCACCGCTGCTGCATAGCATTTCCTTTCTTGGGACTCCACCCAGGGATCGCCTCACCTCCTCCGAGGAGCCTTCCCAGACCACCCCTGCCTGAGGAGCAGGTGGCCGGGCTCTTCCGCACTCCCGCTCCCGTCTCCCTCCATGGAAGCACCTGTTTCTTTCCCTCCGAGGCTTCAGCTCTATCTCTGAATCCACTGGGCGCCGGATAAAAACCTGCCATATAAGGGCGCCTGGGTGGCTCAGTCAGTTAAGCGTCTGACTCTTGATTCCGGCTCAGGTCATGATCTCGCGGCTCCTGAGTTCAAGCCCCGCATCGGGCTGTGTGTTGACAGTGCAGAGTCTGCTTGGGATTCCCGCCCCCCCTCTCTGCCCCTCCCCTGCTCATGCTGTCTCTGTCT
The DNA here is from genome assembly GCF_023721935.1 of Panthera uncia. Classification (NCBI taxonomy): domain Eukaryota; kingdom Metazoa; phylum Chordata; class Mammalia; order Carnivora; family Felidae; genus Panthera; species Panthera uncia. The sequence goes on from NW_026058285.1 coordinate 33,835, forward strand.
CTCTGAAAGTAAATAAATAAACTAAAAAAAAAAAAGCCGTGCCATATAAATGAATGGGGGACAGGATTCTAGTTCCCGTATCTCGGACAGACTCTGTGACTGCGGGCACGCCACGTGCTGGGTCTGGGCCCCCCGCCCGGAGCTGTGAACTGGACGCAAATCAGCTTTGCAGGCGGTGCTGAGCCATCGCAGCCTGCCCTGCGAAGGGGCTGTTCCTGCTGAGACCCCAAGGAAGAGGAGTCTCAGGTGAAGGGGCCGGGCAGCAGAATTCCAGGCCCAGGGAACAGTAGGTACAAAGGTCTTGAGACGGGACAAAGCCGGGGTGACCCCCAAATGGATCAGAGGTCATGTGAAGGTGCCCTGGGTTATTCATCCAATCGCTACTCACGGGACATGGTGTGTGCAGCTGGGCCCAGGGCTGGCTGTGGGTTCTGGGGACTGCGTGAGGACACCGGCCCCAGCACTGCCCTGGGGGGCTTAGAGGTAAGCGGGGAAGAGCAGGTGATTACAGACATACGTTAGGCAAGGATTCCTACCTGCATGACCTGACCTCATTAATACAGTGACTGATGCATCGAATCATGGTTTCATGGACTCACAGGCCGATTTCTTTTTTTTTTTAATGTTTATTTTTAAGAGACACAGAGAGAAAGCATGAGCAGGGAAGAGACAGAGAGGGAGACCTAGAATCCAAAGCAGGCTCCAGGCTCTGAGCTGTCAGCCCAGAGCCCGACGCGGGGCCCGAACTCGTGAACCGTGAGATCGTGACCTGAGCCGAAGTCGAATGCCCAACCGACTGAGCCCCCCAGGCGCCCCTCACAGGCCGATTTCTTAATACAGTGGTTGGTTTGTTGATTCGTTCATCTAACACATTTTGAGTGGCCTTCTGTGAACCGGGCAGGGTGCTGGGCTCTGGGGAATGGGCATGGAGGAGACACACAGGATACCCTCTAGAGGGACAAGACCAATGCTACCTACATGGGGACAGTCAAACGCGGCCACGAGACAGAGCGTCCGATCCCGGGCCGGGGAGGAGCCGGTCCCGCTCAGGCTTGGAGGAGAGAGAGGAAAGGGGCAGCCCCAGGAGGACCAGAGGAACAGCTTGTTGCAAAGGCCCAGCACCAGCGTGGGCCTGGGAGCTGATCAGCGGCCCTGCCAGCTGCACACGGTTTGCCCACAACAAATCACCCCTTAATTTGCAGGGGTTGCCAACGAAGAGGTGTCCCGTCTCCGGCCACACACGGTGCGTGCGTCTTCCTGAAAACCAGCGAAGGCCCCCCCTCTCCCCAGCTGGCACAGCCTCCTCCCGAGCAGGCCTGGGGAGCCGGCGGCTGGGTGGCAGGAGAACAGGGCCACATTGTGAGCTTTCCACGGGACGCCGTGGGCAAACAGAAGGGCGGGCCGGCCGGGCGCTCAGAAGAGCCCATTGAGCCCCGCGGTCGCCAGGCCGAGAGCGCAGCCAGGAAGAAACAGGTCTTTATTAAGGGAGGGCCGGCACAGCCTGAAACGGAGGACATACCAGGCCATCTATCTGCAGCCTCTGTGAGGCCAGGCCGGGAGGGTGGCGGGCTGGACGGAGAGCCACCAGTGCGTCCAGAACAGCGAGCCTTCCTTTCTAGCATTACGTGGAGGGATTCGCACACACACACACACACGCACACGCACGCACACATCTTCCTTTCTCCCACCTCCCTCCCCCAGTTCCCAGATGAAGGGTGGTGATCTGTGAATAATACCACGCGAGCCTCTATACTCCTGACACCTGAGTTCAAATGCTCTCGACAGTTCCACGAAGTAGGTGCCCTCCGTAGCCAACCCCATTCCGCAGATGAGGAAACTGAGGGTCAGAGAGCATCGGGAGCTTGGCCAGGCCCCTAGCTGTAAATAACGGAACAGGGATGGAACCAGGTCTGCGCCAGCCCCAGGCCTGTGCATTTCACCCTCATGGTGTGTGTGTGTGTGTGTGTGTGTGTGTGTGTTGTCGTCTCGTTCCAGGGCCTATCCAGAGACTTGACCTGATCGGGACATGCAGGGTGGGCTGGCTCTGGGGACCGGGCAAGCCTACAGCAGCTGTTGGGGAAATCAGCCCCTAAGTACCCCCTTGCCCGTGCAGAGGTGCTGCTCAGGCTGGGGCATTTGCTTCACGGGGTCAGAGCCTCAGGGAGCTGGGTCAGTCCCTGGGTGGCTGGTGAGAGGAAAAATCGCAGAGCCCTAGAGAATGGGGAAGGGGACGAAGGGGAAGGGGACGAGGGGGAAGGGAGGGAGGGAGGCTCAGGGGTCTATTGAACCTCTCAGCCCCACAGCAGACCCACCTGCTTGGCGAGGGGGGATCCAAGGTTTCTGGGGCTGTAAAGGCCTCACTGCTCACCTGCCTCCAGCCAGAACCCTCCCGCACATTCCCCCCCCCCACCCACCCAGTGTGCTCTCCAGGGGGTCTCAATCAAACCTGTCCCCACCTCCCCCCTTATTCAGGCTTTCCTGGCGACTGATTCCAAGGCTGCAGGACCTGCCCCTTCTCGGCCCTCCCCTCCGACTTTGGACTTGGCATGCCAACAAAGCTCTGTAAGCACACTGGGTTCACGGCTGTTACTCTGCTGGAGTCCTTCCCCTGCCTGCCCCTCTGGCAGGTTCCCTCCCCTCCTCCTAGGCCTCCCCTGCCCAGTGCTTGTCGCAGGGGGATTGGTGACTCCTCCGTCCCACTCCCAGCCGCTTCCCTGTCAAGGGCAGGGTGGCGGGTCCCCTTATTCTGGCTGTGGAGCAAATCACCCCAGGGACTTCCTGAAACAAGGATTTGTTAAGCTCACAGGTTCTGTGGGTGGGGAAATCGGGCTCATCTCTGCCCAGGAATCATCTGGAGGTTCATTCGTGTCGGGCCGTTGATACTGGCCGCCCACCGGGGGCCTCCTTCCACGCCAGCCAGTTCGGGCTTCCTCACGGCATGGCAGCCGGCATCCCCCAGAGAGCATCTCCAGAGACGGAGGCAGGTGGAGGGGAGATCCGGTGGGGGAGAGACGACTCGGTGGGAGCCGCGTCTGGGGCACAGTGTCAGGAGTGCGCACGGGACTGTGGTTCTTTGAGAAGATTCGGCATCACCCAGCGAGGCAGCCCTGAGCCCAGTGCAGGACCGGCCCTCGCAGCCACTCAGGCTTTCCTTGCTGCCTTGAGCTCACATCGTCTCCGCCACAGCCTGCAGATGAGGAAACTGAGGCCCAGAGAGTTGCAATAACTTGCTCAAAGCCCTCAGCTCTGGGGAACACCACACTGTCTTCTAGTGACCAGAGGCAAGACGTCTGGGAACACAAGGCCTGGGAACACGCACTGACATCTGGGAAACAGCGGGGAGGAGGGGGGGGAAGGGGGGGAGGGAACAGGTCCTGCCCCTCCTGGGTCACGTGGGCAAAGTCCTGACCCTTGACAGGTGTCACACAGAGTGGGATCGATGCACATTTGTGTCGACGCGCTCTGTCATCGTGGTGACCCCCCTTCAGTGACGCCCTTAGAGATCTCTGGGGTCACTAGTGGCAGCTTGGACAGACCGGACCTGCTTCTTGCTGAGCGTCTGGACGACCCTGGGTGGAACTTCACTCCGAGTTACTCAGGGAAGCCGCCCCGTGACTCCTGCAGGCCCCAGGACCAAGGTCAAAGTCTTTGAAGTGACTCTTTGGGGAGAGACAAGGCTCCAGAGGCTTCTGCTGCCTGAAGTCAACCATTGACGGGACAAGATGCCCCACCCTGCGGGCCCGTGGGTGTCAGGCCAGCTGCAGGTGTCTTGCTCCCATCTCGTGCTCAGCCTGCCTTTCTTTCCTTCTCTCCTTCCTTCTTTCTTCTTTCTTTCTTTCCTCCCTCTCTCTTCTTTCTTTCTTTCTTTTCTTCTTTCTTTTTCTTCTTTTTCTTTCTTTTCTTCTTTTTCTTTCTTTCTTTCCTTCTTTCTTCTTTCTTTCTTTCCTTCCTTCTTCCTTCTTTCTTTCTTTCCTCCCTCTCTCTTCTTTCTTTTCTTCTTTTTCTTTCTTTCTTTCTTTTCTTCTTTTTTCTTTCTTTCCTTCTTCTTTCTTTCTTTCCTTCCTTCTTTCTTTCTTTCCTCCCTCTCTCTTCTTTCTTTCTTTTTTCTTTCCTTCTCTCTCTCTTTCTTTCTCTCTCTCTTTCTTTTTGAATGTGTAAAATGCAGGATGCCTAGCTGAATTTTAAGAAGTAGATTTTTGACACCTCTGCATCATATGCTCTCCGTCTCTCTTGTTTCTGTGTGTTTATACATGCTGTTCCCTCCACCTGGAGTGCCCTTCCCCTCCCATTTCTCTCTGGCAAACTTCAACTCATCCTGCAATGTTTGGTCCAGCCATCACCTCCTCCAGGGAGCCATCCCCAACTACCTGCCCCCACCCCCCAGCCCCGAGACCTCACATAGAATGCCAAGGTTTCTCTTTGTGACCACCTACGATGACTCTTTAGCTCTCTCTCCCCCACTTTCCCTTGAGTGACCCAGGTCAGGGCCTGGGTCCTACTCACTGGCCAGTGCCCGGTACATGGTGCATACTCCAAACGGTGTTTGTTGAATGAATCAGTAAAGAATACATGGTGTGTTTTTTTTTTAATGTTTATTTATTTTCGAGAGAAAGAGACAGAGCAGGGGAGGGGCAGAGAGAGAGGGAGACAGAATTTGAAGCAGGCTCCAGGCTCTGAGCTGTCAGCACAGAGCCCGAACCTGGACTCAAACCCACAATCCGTGACATCATGACCTGAGCAGAAGTAGGATGTTTAACCGACTGAGCCCTCCGGGCGCCCCGAGACTACATGCTAGATCAGGCCATCCAGGGAGCCAGCTGGTCTGGTCCAGCCCACCTCTACCCCTGCCAGGCTATGTGATCTTAGGTAGTTCCCTTTCTTTCTTTCTTTCTTTCTAGCTTATTTATTTATTTATTTTGAGAGAGAGAGTAAGAGAGAGAGTGGGAGGGACAGAGAGAGAAAGAGAAGCCCAAGCAGGCTCTGCACCGTCAGCACAGAGCCCACTGTGGTGTTTGAAATCACGAACCCTTGGGATCATACCTGAGCCAAATCTAAGAGTCAGACGTTGAACTGCCTGAACCACTCAGGCGCCCTGATCTGGGGTCGTTTTCTTGACTTGTCTGGGTGCCTCATCTCGGAGGCTGGGAGAGTCTGAAAGCTGGGGGTCTGCCAGCTCCTGTCCGTGTATCTCCATCAAGCAGTGAGTACTTCTTTATGGTGGTTCTCACCAGGTTCTGAGACTGGGAGAAATGGAAGAAAGTCTGACATGTAATGGGTACCCTGGGACAAGAGTCTTCGTGCAGTGGGGACCTGTGTAACGGGGGGGGGGGGGCATGGCCTAGAGCGGGTCTCCTCCCTGCTCCTGGCTTCGGTTTTCTCATCTGTCACAAGGTGGGGCTGAGCTAGAATTTGAAGCCACGTAGGCTGGCACTTGAACCAGGAGCCGGCGGCTTCACCCCAGTGCCCCATTTGTTGCTGACAGCCTTCTCAAGACATTCAGTCACCCCTCTGTCCCACGGACGTCTCCCAGAGCCCCCCCCCACTCCTGTCTGCTTCAGTGTTTACTAAACTGTGTCTCACACACATGCACACACGTCTCCCCGCGTGGCTTTCTGTCCTCTCTCTTTACGTGAGGGTCACGTGCGCGTCCCCTTGGCACTGGCCCAGGTTTATCCAGCCAAAGTCAGGACAAGTGGCCAGGACGTGGAGTCCCCACCAGGAGAATCCTTACCACCTGATACCAGGGCCTTCCTCCTCGTCTTTACTTGGAAACTTCGTGGGGAGGCACCTGCCGCCTCAGGGCCTTTGCGCTTCTTCCCTTGTATGTCAGCCACTCTTCCCCTCAGCACAGTCCGGCTGCCCCCCCTCCTGGATCAGGTCTCAGCGTGGATGACACCTGCCACCAAAGGCCGTCTCCATCCTGGGCCACCCGGGAGCAGGAGCGGGGAGGGTCCTGCGTGGGGAGTGGGACGGCACGGGGGTCAGCGGGTGTGCCCGGGAGCCTTCCGGGGCGTGCAGTGCACCTCTGCTCACAGCCAGGTTAGAAACCCATGACGTCTCTGAGCCCTGCTTCCCCCCCCACCCCGTCTGAAAGGTGGGTACTCACCCAGCGGTGCTGAGCCAGAGAATGTGGGCGGGGGGCTGGGCACAAGGCCAAGTCCATGCTGGCTGCGGAACGGAACGTGGAGGCTGGGGGGGGGATTCACGGCCCAGGGTCCTGCGGCCGGGTGCACAGTACTCAGTCTGCAGGGGCCAGGAAACCAGGGGTCGAGGAAAGGGCTCAGGCCTCTTCCCTGGAGGGGAAGATCAACAGTGCCAAAAAAATAAGGGGCGGCCTGACACCCAGAAGCCCCGGATGGATGGATCCCAAGGGCATATGCGTGAACAAAGCCACTCCCGGATTACAAACCGGATGTATATACCGCTCTCAACAAAAAAATCCATGGAGAGCTCGTCAGTGGTTTCCAGGGGTGGGAGTGGGGGGTGGGGGGTGACCCCCAAGGGGGTAGCACAAGGGAGTTTTTTGGAGTGGCAGAACAGTTCTGCACCTGGGGTGCTGGTTCCACAGAACTGGGTACGAAGAGAAAAAGTGAGTGCGTGGAAAGGCAGCAGAAATCCGAGTGAGGGCTGTAGCTCGGTTAGCGGGAGCGTGCCAATGTCCATTTCCCGGGTTGGTCAGTGCAAGGTGGTTATGCAAGACGCTGTCGTTGCCGGGCGCTGGCTGAAGGGCACCCGTGAGCGGGCTGAACTATTTTTGCAACTTCTGTGCAAGTCTGAAACTACTCCAAAATAAAAAAGTTTTAAAAACAAAAAACACCGAGACGGCTTCGTCTAACAGAAGCAGAGCACACATCCTTCTCGAGCCCCCGTGGGACGTTTGCCGAGATAGTCCACATGTAAGACAGACCCTAAGATATACCGCATGTTTAAAAGAGTGGAAATCATACAATGTATACTCTCAGACCTCAATGGATTTCAGTTAAAATTCACGACGGCGAGACTTCTAAATTCTTGGAGCTCAAACAACGGGCTTCTGAAAAATTTTAAAACTGTTTATGTATTTATTTTTGAGAAACAGAGAGAGAGAGAGAGAGAGAGCGCGCACAAGCAGGGGAGGGGCAGAGAGAGAGGGAAACAGAGCTGTCAGCAGAGAGCCCAATGTGGGACTCGAACTAACGAACTGTGAGATCATGACCTGAGGCGAAATCAGACACTTAAACTCTGAGCCACCCAGGTGCCCCCAAACAACAGCCTTCTAAATAACACATAGGTATGGGGCGCCTGGGTGGCTCGGCCGGTTGAGCGTCTGACTTCGGCTCAGGTCACGATCTCATGGTTCGTGGGTTCAAGCCCAGCGTTGGGCTGTGTGCTAACAGCCTGGAGCCTGCTTCGGATTCTGTGTCTCCCTCTCTCTCTGCCCCTCCCTCACTCACACTCTGTCTCTGTTGTTCTCTCTTTCAAAAATAAATAAACATTAAAAAAAAATTTTTTTTAAACAACACGAGTCAAAGCAGAAATCGCGACAGAAATTTTAAAACAGTTTGAACTCCATGAAACTGAAAACGCAACTTACGTAAATTGTAGCAAAAGCAGTGTTTAGGGGAAGGTTGGTAACTGTGAACTCGTAGATTAGAAAAAGCAGAAAGAGGGGCGCCTGGGTGGCTCTGTTGGGTAAGCGTTCGACTTCAGCTCAGGTCACGATCTCGCGGTCCGTGAGTTCAAGCCCCACGTCGGGCTCTGTGCTGACAGCTCGGAGCCTGGAGCCTGCTTCCGATTCTGTGTCTCCCTCTCTCTCTGCCCCTCCCCCGTTCATGCTCTGTCTCTCTCTCTCTCTGTCAAAAATAAATAAAAGTTAAAAAAATTAAAAAAAGAAAAATCAGAAAGATCCACAATCGATCATCTAAACTTCTGCCTTAGGAAACTAGGAAAAGAAAAGCAAATTCAATCCAAGGTCGGTAGAAGAAAACCCCACCAAAGCTAAGAAAGTCCTGCTCCAAGTCTCACTGGTCTCGCACGAGGTGTTAAGAATTCCCGGTGGCGTGTCCCCCACGTGGCTGCATGTCTGGGTTCCTCAGGTGTGATGCCACACCTGCCTGCAGCCCCAGCGTGTTCCAGCAGCTGCCGGGCTTCTCTAGGGTCTCCCAAATCGCTGGTGTCTCTGAAGTCAGAGTCTGCGTGGGCGTTTGCCTCTCCCTCGCAGGATGGGTCTGCAGGCTGTGCCTCAACGGGCTCACCTGTGCACACTCTGGGGCAAGGGGCCGGCTGCCGCCCAGCAACAAGCAGTCCCCAAGGTCAGGGGTGGCCGGAGGGGGCAACATGTAGCTCGCCTTCCTGGGCTCTGAGCTTCAGGACTTGTGTGCTGGAATGGACGTGGGGCTGCCCCTGTGGGCAAGAGCTTCTCCTGGGGCCCTCCGCCCCCCATCAGGAGGGCCAGGGGTCCTGAAGACCCCAGAGCAGCCAACTGCAGGGACCACTGCCCACAGCCCACCGGGCTAAAGCCAACAGACAGACGGAAGCCGCCCAGGGGCAGCGGCTGTAATTCAGGAACTCCAGCACCGAGAGATGGGACCGGGGCGTTCGAGCTCGCACCCGGCACCCGCGTAGCTCGCTCCTCCTCCTGGGGGAACGAGGGGTGGACAGGAGGCCTGGTGGCGACACAAGAACACAGCGGGATGGGGCACGTGCTACGGCTGTCATCGCTGTTGGCTTGTCTCCGTCACCTCAGTACCCTGAGAACCTCTCCCCTCACCGCCTGGCGCCCGTTAGGATGGCCAGTGTGAAATAACAATAATAACAAACGTTGGCGACGATGTGGAGACATCGGAACCCTTGTCCACTGTTGGTGGGAACGTAAAACGGTACAGCCACTGTGGAAGGAGTAGGGACGCTCCTCAAAACATCGAAATTAGGGGCGCCTGGGTGGCTCAGTGGGATGGGTGTCCGACTTGATTTCCGCTCAGGTTGTGATCCCAGGGTCATGGGATTGAGCCCCGAGTCAGGCTCCACAATGAGTGTGGAGCCTGCTTGAAATTCTCTCTCTCTCCCTCTGCCCCACTGCCCCGCTCCTGCTAGCTCTCTCTCTCTCTCTCTCTCTCTAAAATAAAAAACAAGAACAAACAAACAAAAAACGTAGGTTGGGGCACCTGGGTGGCTCAGTCGGTGAAGTATCAGACTTTGGCTCAGGTCATGATCTCACGGTTCATGAGTTCAAGCCCCACGTCGGGATCTGTGCTGACAGCTTGGAGCCTGGAGTCTGCTTCACATTCTGTGTCTCCCTCTCTCTTTCGCTGCTCCTCCCCTGCAAGCTGTCTGTCCCTCTCTCAAAAATAAACATTAAAAAGATTTTTTTAAATCAACATGAAAAAACATTTTCGAATAAAAAAAAGTAATTAAGAAAATTGAGATTAGAACTACCCCATGATCCAACAATTCCACTCCTTGGTATTTACCCAGAAACACTGAAAGCAGGGTATCAGAGAGATATTTATACCCCCAAGTTCATAGCAGCCCAAAGGCAGAAGCAACCCAACAGAGGAGGGCACAAACACAGTGTGGTCCATGTACACGGCGGAACAGTATTCAACTTTTAAAGGAAGGACATCCTGACCCCTGCTACCACGTGGTTGAACCTGGAGGACCTTGTGCTCAGTGGAAGAAGCCCATCACAAGGGACAGACGCTGTATGACTGCAGTCACAGGAGGTCCTGAGAGCAGTCAGATTCACAGAGACAGAAGGCAGAGGGTGGGCGCCAGGGGCAGGGGAGGCCGGGTGGGGGTTAGTGTTTCATGGGGACAGAGGGTGAGTTCTGCCAGGAGAGAGTTCTGGGACAGATGGTGGCTGCACGACACGGTGCACGTGCTTAGTAGCACTGACCTGGACACTGAAAAATGGTTAAGCTGGTAAATTTGTGCTGAATGTATTTTACCACAAATTCTTTTAAAAAGAATAGAAACAAGGAACTAAAAAAAATCAGTTGAGAAAGAACTCTGAAACAACTTGCAAAGTAGTGATGGGCAGCTGGCACTTGAACTCAGCTTGTCCCAACGACTCATAATGCCCACCTCCCCATGATGCCTACCTCCCGTGATGCTCACCTCCCATGATGCCCATCTCCCTGTGATGCCTACCTCTGGTTATGCCCACCTCCCCATGATGCCCACCTCCCATGATGCCCACCACCCC
>NW_026058286.1:0-32995 GCF_023721935.1 Panthera uncia
ATATTTTATTTTATTTTATTTTATTTTATTTTATTTTATTTTATTTTATTTTTAATGTTTACATTTATTTTTGAGACAGAGAGAGAGACAGAGCATGAACAAACCGACTGAGCCACCCAGGCGCCCCAACAACATTTTAGAATAGTGAATACTAGGGATAAGATTGTATAAGATAGGGGTAGAGTTGCCCTAAAGTCTTGTATTGGCAAAACCAGTGAAAGTGGTATTAAAATCAACACAGTTAGAGCAATAGACTTCTATTGATGTTGCCGTCAGCTCTTCTGGTCACGGCTTCACTCTTCGTCTTAGAAATTATTGTTGCTCCCTCCCCAGGGGCTCTGAAGGGTCTTTCACCCACAGCACCTACCCCACCTCTGTGTCAGGAGCTAGACAAGTGGCCCCGGCTGGGTCAATCGTAATCTTTCCACACGACTTCCCACAGCTGGGGTGAAGATTCGGAGCTCTCACCTTGACATGACTCCAGAGCCACTGGTGGTTACATCCCCAGCATGCAGAGAAACTTGGCAGACTGAGGCTGATGCCCAGAGAGAAGGAGAGCTGGGGACTAGGGTGGAAGGAGAGTTATTCCCTCCTCAGTGGTTCTAGCCTCTGACATCCTCATTCTTCTGCAATTCCTTCAATTCTGTGAGTTATCCAAGTCTAATGTCTATCGAGTCTAATGTTCTCTATTCTAATATCTCCATATGTCTTTTTTTTTTCTTTTGCTTTAGGTAATTTGAGTTTCTCTCACCTTCTTAAAAACTTTTAAAAGAATACAGCAGTTAATATTTATACATCAAGCACAATTTCTAGCTTTTCTAGCTCTTGCATTTAGCGTACCCTAAGTACTTTTGGGACCTTCCATTGTCAAGGTTTGAGGTTGACTTCCTATTTGGGGCAGAGTATAGCAAATCTCCATTATGTTCCACCAGCGGTAAACTGAGGTCTTTCAAAACGTGCAGATAATATCCACTTTATTTTTTAGTTCACTTTGGAACACAGAAACATTGTGGGTATTTTAATTTTTGTGGTTAGCTCTGTTAGTGCATCAAAAGTGATGACTTTTCCTCAGTAGTGACTCAAGGAGAAGGTAGCATTCAATGACACCGAAACTCTGGAACTCAGGGGCCCTCAGTCTGTAATCTAAACAGGCTGAGGTTCAGAAGAGATAATGGTGTTGAAGTCATATTCTATGTATAGAACTATGATTTTTAATACCAGGAGCAGGATAACAGAGGGAATAACTCATATGCGTTGACAAGCCATGCAAAATCAGACTTTTTAGGTAACTCCAAGGAAGATGTTTTATGTAGGATATGAATCTAGGCCATACTTCATACACCATGTGTTCACAGAAAAATGTAGTTTCTTAGCAACCATCACCTGGTTGTCAAGTTCTTACTTGATTTTTATAGACACTTGGCTTTTTTAGGCACATGCCTCTCTAATACTTAAACATAATATCCAGGTTAATATTGGAATAATTACATTTCACTTTCTTCCAAAAGATACTTTAAAAACTAACCATTCAAACTTTACCTCTTTTTTTTTTAAAGGTAAACTACCGCAGGGAATCATTGCAGGGAATAAGAAAAAAAAATCTGAGTTTTTTCTCCTGTTAATGAATGAACTCATTCATTTGTTTAATAAAACATATATCTGATGTCTACTGATGGTAGGTCCAGAGAATACAAAGATGAGAGCTCATGTCTGCTCTCAGGAGGATCATGGGGATGCAGTCACATAAAACAGCAACAACAACAACAACACACACACACACACACACACACACAAAACAATGATAACACTTTTCAAGGTATTATGATAGTAGACACGGGCAGTCAGATAAGCAGACACATAGACAAATAATAATTAAGCACGGTGGGGAATTCTTAGGCTGGACTTAGAGTCAGATAAGCAATGATTCACAGAGGAGGTAATATTTGACTATTTGACCAGCTTTCGTGAGTAATGCTTAATTCCTTTCTGAACAGACTTTCTCTCCCAGTCCATGGCTGGAACCCAGAATTTCACTCTGTGACTTAACTTGAGATGGAAGGCTTTTGCAATCAATGATATCAAATGATACATTTGGTTTCACCAGAGTAATACTTTTTGGTATCATGACACTGGTATCATTTATCCTGTATCTACCTGATGGATATCCATTGGTACCAAATGTATATATTTTGATACTTAAAAAAATTTTTTTTCTTAACGTTTATTTATTTTTGAGGGACAGAGAGAGATAGAGCATGAGCAGAGGAGGGGCTGAGAGAGAGGGAGACACAGAATCCAAAGCAGGCTCCAGGCTCCGAGCTGTCAGCACAGAGCCCAATGTGGGGCTCGAACTTACCAACCATAAGATCATGAGCTGAGCCGAAGTCGAACACTTAACTGAGGGAGCCACCCAGGTGCCCATATGTTTTGGTATATTTGCACTGCAGAGTGTAAATATGTTGGAGGTAAGGTGTTCCAGATAAGATGATGGTATCCATTGATACTGAATGTATATTTTTTAGTATCATTTACCCTGTAGACTGTAAATACATTTGAGGTGAAGTGCTCCAGATAAGATGAATACTACTAACACTTTAATGAAAAAGTAAATGTAAACATTAAATTAATATTAACTAAAAACAGCAGGCTACTTAGCAGTATACACTCTATAATCCCAATTTTTGTTTATGTACATATATATGTATAATATACACAGATAAGAAATATATTTTCTAATGCATCAGCAGGGGGTATCTCTGTGGGATTATGAATCGTTTTAAATGGGTTCTTTGTAAAATATTAAATTTTTTCAGTTTCCTTCAATAAACATGTATATAACAGTGTTTTAGAAGAAGAAATCTCAGTTGTTGTAAATTTGAATCATTCAAAATTTGTCCTTATTAATACTTTCTTAAATTTCCCCAGTGAAGATTTAGTCTAAAAAAGCTAATAAATGCAATTAGCAAAAAAAGAGAAATGCTCCCAACTTAGATGATGAGAAAATTTACGGGTCCATACATATTACATGTGTAAAATCTTGCTATGCTCTTTCTCCTTGTCTATCAGTTGAGGCAGTAATCTCATTCTCTGGAGCATTTTGCCTTCACATCTCTGCAATTCCAACCCCTTCACCAGAGATTGGTTAGGCGTAGGCATATGGAACAGCTCTGACCACTGAGATAAGACAGGACGTGTACTGAGAACTTTCTTAAAAGGCATGAGGAAGAGATATGCTCTATTTCTTTGGGACGTTGTATCTAGATGTGATATCTGGAGCAGCTGTTTTTCTACTGTTATAGGTCGAATTGTGTCTCTGTCGCCTCCACTCCCCCCCAAAAAGATATGTTGGAGTCCTAACCCCCAGCACTTTAGAATGTGACCCTATTTGGAAATAGGGTAAAATTGCAGATATATATAATTGCAGATATAATTAGTTACAGCGAGGACATATTGGAGTAGCGTAGGCTCCTAATCTAGTATGCCTGATGTTCTTACCAAAAGGGGAAGTGTGGATACAGATATACACACAGGAAGAATGCCATGAAAAAATGAAGGCAGAGAGATTGGGGTGACGCTTCTATGAGCCAAGGAATGCCAGAGATCATCAGCAAACCTCCAGAATCTAGGGGAGGGGCATGGAACAGATTTTGCCCTTACAGCCCTGAGAAGGAACTAACCTATGCACACCTTGATCTTGGACTCCTAGCTCAAGAACTGTCAGACAATACATTTCTGCTATTTAAGCTATCCTGTCTGTGGTACTCTGTTGTGGCGGCCTCGGCAAACTAATGCAGGTGCCCTGAGAGGAAATAACATGAAAGTGAAGGTGAGTGCTGTAGAGGTGAAGTAGAAAGTGCAATGTCGTCCAACGTGCTATCCTTGGCAGCTGAATTAACAAACCTACACCTTGCAGTTCCACTTCCTTGGGACTTCTTGATGTGTGCAATATCACTTTTCCTAGTTGTGCAAATCCTTCTGAGTTGCTTTCAATTACTAGCAATTAAAGGAAGTTAACTGATTCATCCCTCTCTGGTGTTCTCTTTTGCAACCCAAATTTTGATGTCCAACACTGCCTCCCGTCCACCTTCTCCACAAGCTCCCCGAGATGTCTCTCCATATGCCTGACTCAGGAGGAATCATGCCATATTTGCCCTTCTGTGGCTTTTGATTATTTTACTTAATATAATGTCCTTCAGGTTCATTCATGTTGTCACATATTGCAGAATTTCATTCATTTTTTAGGGCTGAATAATATTCCACTGTATCTATGTACCACATTTTCTTTGTGTATTCACTCACCAATGGACATTTGGGTTGTTTCCATATTTGGGTACTGTAAATCATGCTGCTATGTACATGAGAATGCTAATATCTTTTCAAGATCCTTATTTCAAGTCTTTGGAATAAATACCCAGAAATGGGATCACTGGATCATATACTAGCCCTATTTTTAATTTTTTTTTTAGGAACCTCCATACTGTTTTCCATAGTGGCTACGCCATTTTGCATTCCCACCAACAATGTACATAGGCCCCAATTTCTCTACATCCCTGCCGACACTTATATTTTGTTTCCACCTATCTAAAGGTATCTTATCTAGAGTTATCTAAAACAGTCGGAATCATAGAATTGAAGAGTAGAGCCATGGCTGTCAGGTACAAGGGGAAGGACGTAATAGGCAGTGGGTAACCAATGGGCACAAAGTTTCAGTTAAGCGAGAGGAGTAAGTTCTAGAGATATGTGATAAAACATTGTGCCAATAGTTAACAATATTACATTGCACACTTAAAATCTTGTTAAGAGGGTAGAACTCATGGTTAGTGTTCTTACCAGAAAATAAAATAAAAATCCAGGAGGAAAGAGGGATAAATCATTTCCACCCCCTTGAGATTGCCCTGCTTCTGAAAAACCCAGAAGGAAGGGTGGTATCTTTCTCTTCCCACCAGTAGGAGTCAAGTGTAGCCATGATCACTGCTCCTGCATTTAGACAGCAGCATTTAATGAGGAGAGCCCAAACAGACCTGCCTCTCGAATTTTTCATTGTTATACATTCTTTACTTAATGCTTTAGGGAGTGCCCAATTGTTGCAAGGTAGAAAGAAAAGCAATTTCAAGCCTATGCTCTAGCTCCTCAGTTTTTAGAGTTGGCTTTTGGGCCGGACTCTCTAGGACTGAAGAAAAGTAGCTATTTTTATACACTGCTCTGGTGGAGAGAAGCTTTGGAAAGCTGCGTGGTTGGACATAATCTCCAAGAGGAAAAGAGAGAAGAAAGTGCCTAGAAAATCAAAGAAGTCTTTGAGATGGGCTGTTGCTTCTGAATGCCGGCCAGTTGGAACTCCCCTCCCTGTACAGCCCAGTTAGCTGCCAAGGCTAGCGGTCTCTGCACAGGTACAAGGGCCACAGGACCACAACCGTGCAGCAGCCCCTCTGCCTTTTGCTGACAAGAATGGATTCCTATGACTTCTTCATCTTCACATGGCTTCCGCAGTTCCTTAACTTGCTCAGCTGACTCACACCTCCACAGGGAAATGGGACATGGGTTTTGAGGAAGAAGATACTCACATAAGCTATCCAGCCCCTGGTTTCCACGTGGAACTCCTTGTTAGCTGTCCAGCTTCCATTTGGTGCAGAGTAGGAGTGGGGTGGGTGGGTGGTACCAGGAGCCTCTCTTAGTGTAGCCCTGCTTCATCGTTACCCCAGAACAAGAAGGTGGTGGTGGCTGACTTTGGGCTGGCACGGCTCATGGTAGAAGAGAAGACACAGCCCAGAGACCTGCGAAGCCTCAAGAAGCCAGACCGCAAAAAGCAATACATGGTGTTGGGCCACCCCTCCTGGATGGTACCTGAGATGATCAAGGTGAGTGGGCCGGACCCACCCGGGCAGGGCTGCGGCCCCCAGTGCCTAGCCGCCTCCGTCCCCTCAGCTTCCCCTTTGGGTCCTTGTTTCCTTGCCACTGTAACAGATCACTACCCACTTGGCTTAAAAAAACAAATTATCACACAGTCCTGGAAGTGGGAAGACCAGTCAGTGTTGGTGGCCTGAAGCCAGGTGTCACCTGGGCTGGGTTCCTTCTGGAGGCTCAAGGGGAGATCCCGTTTCCTTTCCAGCTTCTAAAGGCTGCCTCAGTCCATGGCTGGAGGCCCCTTCCTCCGTCAAAGGCCAGGACCCTGGCACCCTCCCAGACATCCGTGTCCATTGTCAAGTCTCCTTTCGTCCCTGCCCCCTCATAAGGACTTTTGTGATTGTATCAAAGGTATTCTCCCCATCTCCAGATCCTTAACTCAATCACACCGGCAAGTCCCATGCAAGTGACATCTTCACAGGCCCCAGAGATCAGATGATGGACACCCTGCCCCGCCCGGGTCCTCTCTCCCACTCCATTTCTTTTTTTGTCAGGCCTGTAACACAGTGGCCCACGTATGCCCACACCCTGCGCAGGTAACATGCAAACAGAGCCAGGGCAGGCAGAGCCAGGGGCATCTCAGTGCCAGCACTGACCAGTTGACGTGGCCCCCTACATCTCACTGTGATATCTTAACCTGCAAGCCTGACAAAACTTTGGATTTTTTACCCTGGGATGTTGGTATGGACTTTCATCTTATTTACTCCTTCATTGAAAACATGGTGGTAGATTGATATGCAAAGAAATGTATTTTTGAAGGTGGGTATTTTCCTGCAGAAAAGTAAACAGTGGGAAGTGTCTTTCCTGAATACTTTGTTTATCGGAGCTGAAATGAGTGATTTGTGAGGTATCCACACGGAACTTGTGAAGATAAAAACTTTCTTAAAAAAGACTCAGAGGGTGCAAAGAAACTAGATCATCCTTCAACCTGGTTTTAAAATACAGAACTTACTATTGCTATTTCAAGATCAGTATAAAAATAGATAATATTGAGCAGAGAACATTTTATTAAATACAACACTTATATTTTTTTTTTAGCGCTGATCTATTGTCAATCAATCAATAAATATTAGCCATTAACTGCTTCTGCTATTTTAAATTACAAGCTACACTATTTCTCTCATATATCATTTACACACACCACTTACTAAGTAGTACTTCTGTTAAAAGTAATTTTCCCTTTGAAATTTCTCTTATGTATATAATTATAAAAATGAGGTTTGGGGATAACTATAGAAATATTTTTTGTATTAAAAATTTACTATGAACTTATTTTCAGCTGCTTTTGTACACTAGATTTTTTTTCCTTCTATCACCAAAAACGTCTGTTTTCGGTTTATTAATTTTTAAAATTATTTTCTTTCTTTAAAAAATAACATAGAAATAGCAGACTTACTGAAGGGGAAAGGATTTTGGAACCAAAGAAGCCAGACTTTTAGTCCTAACTCTGTTATGCATTTGTTATGTGAACTTGGTCATACATCTCTGAACCTCAGTTTCCTTATCTGTAAAACAGGGATAATAATTTCTATTTCACAGGGTTGAATGGACCATCCGTGAAATATATCTGGTGAGTGGTGGACACTTGACTCATTATTTTATAAGCTGCTTTATTCTCTAACACTTAGGTATAGTGAATTGTTTCTATTTCACAGTAACAAGGCCACAGAGCTGTTATCATTTATTTAAAAAATTGTAATTGAAGGTATTTTTAGGGTTCTACCATCATGTTAGATTTGCTTTCCTTGAAAGTATTATATGGGTAGCAGGAACTTTAAAGAGCAATCCTTAAATGCCATTTTCACTTAAAATGTTGGAGTTTTGCAATAGGTTCTTAAGATCAATAGAATTCCTGCCTTGATTCAGATGGATTCAGCAAATGACTTAATTGGCATCTTGACCTTACCTGACAGAGAACTTTGCTTTGGTTCTTTGATGATTTCCATTACTTTGTAGGTTGTGGTGGTTTTCAGACACATGTTACTCAAAGTGTTACAGATTTTTCCCTTTCCTATATAGCCTCTGAAGGGAGGAAATATGATTCTATGTTACAATAATATTATAGTACATGATGCTCTTCAAAGTTTTTCTTTATTATATTATTTCATTATCATATTAACTCTATACAGTACACAAGACCAAGAATATTCAGATGAGGAAACTAAACCCCAAAGAAATAGTGATTTGTCTGAAATTATAAGCAGAATCTAGAATCCAGTGTTAATATCACCTTTTTAAGATTATTTTTCCTGCATAAGATAGAGTTGGTTCTTAAGCTTTTTTGGATGCTGGAGTTATTTGAGTTTCTGATGAACATGAGATGTCTCTCTCCACATGACAGTGGAAATAAACATACGCGCACAGATTGTCTGTACTTCATCTCCCCTCCCCGATTCAGGTAGTTCATAAACCTCTGGTTTTAATAGTCCACTTATGGCTCACATTGCATGGAACCTGCTAAGGCAGCCTGGTTTTGCTGATTTATGATACTGCATTACATGTAAGTGTGTGGGGATGTGAGTACCTGAGACGCACAGCACAAACCTTCCCCCAATAATGCACTCTGTTAGCTTTCACCACAGAGGAAGGATAAAGGTTGGTTAATTCATTCATCCTGTGTTCTATGGAAAATGGGTAATCTACAAAATGTTAACATCTTTTCCTAAGAAAAAGGAATGTTTCACTCAGAAAGGCTTAGGAAATGCTGCCTATTACAGTCGTCTCATGGAGATTCACTTGAGTTTATCAAAGGCCCTGGCAGTCTTTCAGTAAAGAAACCAGTGTAACTCTTTGACCCTGCTTCTCCCCATGTTATCAAACTTCATAGCCTTCCCCCCCTTCCCACCTCCCCCCACCCTTTTTGGAGAGCTCTTATACCCAGTAAAGAACAATTTTTCTTCTTGCTTGTTTGAAAGAATTTTCCTGCCAAACTGGACCCAGGGATAGAAAAACTATGTGTGTGTGAATGTGTCAGGATGCATCTAAACCAGCTTCAAGAAGGGAGAAGAGACAATTATGTTAAACCTTCTGGAAATGCACAATCATCAAGAAAGTCACACTTAATGTAAAAACAACCTGGTCCCTATTCCTGTGTTTATTTTTTCCTTCTTAACCATTTCATGACATTTGCCACAGAGTGAAGGAATAGCTTTAGTGTAGTTTACTCTCACAACCTAAATAAATGGTCCAGAAAAATGAAAGGAATTTAGGCCTACATCTTCTGTTCATTGCTTATTTTTCCTTTTGAATTTTATTTTGCTTCTCTTACTGTGGGAATAGTTGCTGAAGAGTTTTAAGTGTGAAATACTTTTGTGAGTCAAGTTTGTTTCCTCCTGAAAGGAGAAAAAATTACCAGTACCAGTTTGGATTTATTTGTAATGGTCATTAGCTATTTTCATCAACCGGAAATACAAGCTTTTAAAAAGTGGAGTGGTTAGATGTGAAAGCAGGTTAGCTGGGGTCTCTTGGGAAGTGCCTACTGTGAGTAGTCACTGGAAGAAGATACACAAAGAAGCCTCTGGCATAAGGGAAGCCCCATTCCATGTTAGGAAGCAGTTTTCAGACACTTTTTTTTTTTTTTTTACAGTAGGACTAATTATTTACATGAAATCTAATTTGGAAGCGAGATATGAAAGAAGAGACAATAAGACTGATTGAAGTGTGGGGACTTGTTGCCTTCTTCTTGCCCTCATTTTTTTTCTCCCAAGATTATCTCTGGGAAAGCTGACAGCTCCAGGTTTGACATCATATCCTTGATAAATTTGTCAGTTTAATATATTAAGTGGGAGACTTAAAAATACGTTTAAACTTTCATAATTGTAATTGGGACTCTAGAATGGGAGTTGGCAATTTTTTTTCGATAAACAGCCAGATAGTAAGGATTTTATGCTTAGTGGGCCAGGGTGTAACATTAAAAATATTGTGTAGATAATTATATAACATGAAAGCAAATGGGTTTCCACAAAATATTTTGGAAAAATTTAAAATATAATAATAATGGTTATTGGGCACAAGTTTTTATAATATAGGTTGGCTAATGGGAAGAATTGAATTTTTGAAAATAACATTTTGCTTAATTGGAGATCAAGTTAGCAAATCAATTGCAAGTGTTCATCTGTAAAAACATTTCTTAGCTTGTGGATGTACAAAAATAGGCAACGAGTGAGATTTAGTTTGTGGGCCATAGGTTGTCGATTCCTTCTTGAGAATATACTTCGACTGGAAAATAGCAATTAGGAGATTTCAGTTAGCCATTAAAGTGCTTTTATTTTACAGTGACAGCAATGAAACACTTTCTCACCGCTATCATATTGGCAATGCTTTTTCTCTTTGAAGGTGAAATTACAATATCCCGTGTTGTGGATCGTCAGAAAAAGAGAATTTCACATTTCCTCAGTGGGAGTCTTATCTAGGATAAAATTTGTCAAAATGTGTCAAAAAACCTAAAAAAGTGCACATTCACTTTGATCTGGTGATTTAACTTCTAGGGATTTAATCCAATGAGGATTATATTGAAGAATTTATGGGCAAAGTTATTCATCATGGTACTGCTTATCATAGCGAAAATTTGGGTGCGTCTTAAATGCTCAGCAATAAGAGGATCAGTGAAATAAATTATTGTAGAGCTATAAAAGAGATTATTAGGCAACCACTAGAAATTACATTGTGGAACTTTATTGACATGGAAAGATTGTTTTCAAAAAGTAAGCTATGGACATTATGCATAGTATGATCCCATTATTGAATGGAAAATATGTGAAGCATACATGCAAAACAAAATGAAAGACTCCATGCCAAAACATTAATAGCACTTATTTGTGAGATAAGAATATAGATCATTATTAGTAGTAGCACAATCATCAGTACTATTTCTTGGGTGCTTAGCAACCGCAGCCACTCTGAGAAATGCCTCACATGCATAATCTCTTGTAATCTTTAAGTCAATGGTATGAAACAGGAATGCTTATATCCTCTAACATCATGGGGATGCTGAGGCTTGGAGAAGTTAAGTAGCTTCCCCAATTGACATAGTTGGAAATGACGGGTCTGGGTTTTGTTCTCAGAGGCGTCTGATCCTGGAATTTGTACTACTGTCTCGCATGCCATACTGACTCTCTTATTTTCTTCATGCTAATTTCTATTTCTAATCTTGCTCTAAAGTATCAGTGCTGTTTTTACAAAAATTGAGGATGAGAACATTGGGTGCAATTACACTAAAACCACCGAACTGCCATGTGGAACATTTAACTGTTTCTTGTTCCTTTACTGCTGATTCTGGGCATTTCCATCTACCTGTCTGTTCCATTGGCTCAGGGCTTCCATGAAGATTTGGAGGACAGAAGTCATTACTCTAGCTACCGTAAACAATGGGTGCTCCAGCTGCTTCTAAGTCTACAACCAAGCCAAGAAAAATTTGTTTTTTCCAAGATGAAGAATAATCTTCCATACTCTAAAGGTAAATTCCTTTGCTCCAAGAGACCATCTGACTCTAAGAGCTTTTTAGAATCAGTGCAAGAAGTGGGAGTAGTTGTCGCCTGGTGACCAAGAAACTTCCTCTCACTTCCTCACTATTCCCTGCCTCCTCACCACATTCCCTCAAAAGCAAATAGGAACAGCATTAGTCCAGGAGGGGAGTGTTAACTTATTCAAATTAACATCTTAAGTGCTTACTTAATAATGTGTCTATCAGGCATAAATTATCACCTGGATTCAAACTTCATGATTTTTTTTTTTTCTGTATGCTAGGCCACCAGTGTTATAAAAATGATAACTATTAAACTCCGACATTTTCCATTCACTGAACAAGATGAACTGTTCTTTCCTGCTAAATTGCTCTTTAAGATAATGAGTCCTGTCACCAAAGGTCTGTGATCATCTTGCCACTTTGGTTTGTGTGATTACTGGGTTACAGAGCACAGTCAACATGATCAATTTTTTTCTCCTGACCTGTTTTGTCACATCTTTTGTTCCCAGGTCCTTGAAAATAGGATGATGGGTAAATTTATCCTTCTTAGGAGTTATGAAGAACCATAGCTTCATTTACTGAATGCAAGATGCAGGGGAAATGGCCTATTGTGAAATGATGCCAGATCACAGATAGACAGGTAGGGCCATGTAAAGCTATTGCAGGAGATACATGAAGAATTTTGAAACACCGGTAAATTAAAAGTGATTATAAGTATAAGTCTAGATATTGAATTGAACTTATAGTAGTCATTATTCACTCTGAATCATTTTAGAGTAGGCAAAAATCAAGTTGTACAGTAAAGAATAATAAATAGTAAGTATAGTAATTGAAGGTGGGGTAGAGGATACAGGGAGCTAGTATATAAATATAGCTCTGATGTCTTTTTACTTCCCATTCATTTAACAATTAGTAGCTCTTTAAAATAAATTTCTTTAAAAAATAATTTCTGTTTGGGGAACAATTAGTCTTATTTTGGGGACTTTGCTCTCTTATGTTGTGCACAGTCTCAGAGGGGGAAAAGGAAATTAATTCTGGAGGGCAAGATGGCTGCAGAAGCTCTAAGAATCATGACCTCATATCACAGTATTTGAAGGAATGTGGCCCTTTCTTGTATTCCTTTCTCCAGAGCTCTTTGACACTTCCCTTCAGGTTCATTGACCTACACTGAGGCCAATCACTATAAAGGGGTGTGGAATTACTGTGTTTGGCTTTTAGGCCAATCATGATTCACCCCCAAGGTCTAGAGAGTTCAACTTCCCTTGTTGACCAAAGGCTTCTTGAAGAAGGATGGACAGTTTGGCTCCTATTGGCACAAAGGAGAGTGAATGGTTGCTGGGTAGAATGGTTGCTGGTTTTTGTCAAAGTTGTTTTTGGCCAGTTAATATTACCAATTCTGGTAAAAAAATTTTTTTGACTCTTATATCTTCTAAAAATTCTTCTCAACTCACAGTATTCTAATTCTTTTTCACATTATTAATTTTCTTATCAAGCTCATTATTTATAGACAACAAATCAAATATTTTAAAAACATATGACTCAATATATAATGTTTTATTGTAATGGTATTTTTTAACATGGATTTTATTAAGGTGTATTTTTAGAATCACTACCTAAAATTTCAAGATCTAAGAAATAAAGTAGGGGAAGGGAAAAAAATTATAGTTTATTGCAGGAATAGAAAGTTATTGTACACACACAAACTTATCTATTTCTTTGGGCTGTGCTAATGGGAGCATTTAAACCCCTACAACTTTACATTGTTTGTTTGTTTGTTTGGTAGTTGGATTATCTGAGATGAAGGATAATGTTATGGGCTGAACTGTATTCACCCCAATTTTATATATTGAAACTAACTCCCCCCTCTTTTTTTGGATTTGTCTGTGGTTTATTGATTATAATACCCAAGACATAGGCATTAAAAGAAAAAATGCATAAATTGGACATCATCAGAATTAAAAACTTTTATGCAAACTACACTATCAAGAAAGTGAAAAGTGGTGCCTGGATGGGTCAGTCAGTTAAGCATCCTACTCTTGATTTCGGTTCAGGATGATCTCATGGTCATGAGATTAAGCTCTGTGTCTGGCTCTGTGCTGACAGCATGGAACCTGCTTGGGATTCTCTCTCTCCCTCTCTCTCTGCCCCTCCCCCACTCTTTCTTTCTCTCTCACAAAATAAATAAATAAAAATTGGAAAAAAAAGTGAAAAGAGAGCCCACAGAATGGGAGAAAATATTCACAAATTATTTGATAATGGATTAATATTGCAACTATATAAAGAACACCTACAACTCAACAACAACAAAAAAATCAATTAGGGGGGCCTGGGTGGCTCAGTTGGTTAAGCGCCTGACTTTGACTCAGGTCATGATCTCACAGTTAGTGGGTTCGAGCCCCACGTGGGGCTCTGTGCTGATAGTTCAGAGCCTGGAGTTTGCTTTGGATTCTGTGTCTCCCTCTCTATCTGCCCCTCCCCCACTTGCACTCTGTCTCTCTCTGTCTCTTGAAAATAAATAAATGTTAAAAAAATAAAAAAAAACAATTAAAAAATGGACAAAGGACTTGAATGTTATTCAACCCAATGAAGACATACAAATGGACTATAGGACATGAAGAGGTAGTCAACACCATTAGTCATCAAGGCAATGCAAATCAAAACCACCATGAAGTACCATTTCACACTCACAAGAATGAATATAATCTCTAAAAATGGAAAATAAGTTTGGTGATCTTGTGGAGAAATTGGAACTCACACATTGCTGGTGGGATTGTAAAATGCTGCAGCCTTTGTGGAAAACAGTTTGCTGTTCTTCAACAAGTTACATATAGATTCACCATAAGATCCAGCATTCAACTTTTAGGTATAGAGCCAAAGAACTAGGGACAAGGGGCTCAGATGCTTATAAGATATCTTAAAATAAAAATAATATATGTCTAAGTCTCATGAAGTGGGCTTTGATATGTCGTTCCTCCCCTTCTTAATAACTTTAAATTTCTTTCTTTCTTTTTTTTAAATTTCTTTTAATGTTTACAGAGCCCACTGTGGGGCTCAAACTCATGAACTGTGAGATCATGACATGAGCCGAAGTTGGATGCTTAACTGACTGAGCCTCCCAGGCACCCCTAAATTTCAAAAAGATGGTACCAGGCATATAATGGATACTATGGAAAAGATGCAGAAGAATCAGTCGTTTCTGGTGAAAACACGTAGTGTCTATGAAATTACAATGCAGCTATAAGTCTAGGTTTTTTCCCTGAATGCCAGCTATACCTCTCTCTCACAGCTTACTTGAGTCACTGCCCAGAACCAATGGATGAATGGGAAATGCAGCAAGATGTGAAGCAGAGTGTTAATTAGTAGCAATGAATGAAAACTCATGATTTGTGAAGAAATCAGAAGCAGAACTGACTGTAGGAATTCCTGTGATTCATATAAAACATCCTGACTTTCTGAGCTATAAAATCCTTTCTTGGTTAATTTGAGTTTTATTTCTCTTGCCATTAGTAAATTATATATAATATGCCATATGGTCTGGAACTAAAATTAATTCAGCTTCAAGAATTTTGTATCATTCTTTGGTATAAATATCTGAGACCTTGAGTGGAAGGAAAAATTCTTCCTCTATCCTTCAAGGTCTTCCAGCTGGACTAAGAATTAAATTGACATAAGAAAGATTAACAGGAAAAACTCAGAGTTTTATTAAGTGCATACAGAGGCCCAATAATGAAATTGAATAATAAATTGATCAAGGCAGGCAGTTTTTAATACTTTTTAGACAAAGGAGACAAAGACAACGATAATAAATCTGTAAGGAATTGACAGCACAAAAGAAACTTAACGTTGGAAGCTTCAATTAGTAAGGAATTATAAACAAAATTTGGGCTGGGGTATTACACTAGTAAAAAGTAACAAGAGTTGTTTGTTATATATCCTTATATATCCTTATATCCTTCTTGGCTCTGAATTTTCCATCTCTGGTGATTGGGACATCTCTTTTCCTCCTGGTACAGGGAGTGTACCTATCACATGGGTTTATTTCCTGCTTTCCAGAGGACAGAGAAGGATCTGAGTGTCCTTCTGCACAGGCTGTCTTTTAAGTAACTTTTATTTAAAATAATCAATATGGGGGTTCCTGGGGGCTCAGTCAGTTAAGCATCTAACTCTTGATTTTGGCTCAGGTCATGATCTCAAGGTTGTGAGATAGAACACTGTGTTGGGTTCTGCCCTGGGCACGGAGCCTGCTTAACATTCTCCTGTTCCCTCTTCCTCTGTCCCCACTGTCTCATTTTCTCTCTCTCTCTCAAAAATAAAATAAAACAAAATAAAATAAATCAGCATGCCAAAGTGGACCATCTTGGAGCATCCTGCCCTTGGCCCATACAATCTCAAAAGTTCGAGATTGAGAATGTTTTCCTTTGAGTTGCATTTAGCATAGTAATGGTAGGAATAAACTTAGAAAGTATGTCAGCTTAAATCATACCATAGAGACTTTTATACCGTAGAATAAAGGAGGGGGTTGGAAACAGTGAGGTATTTAAAAATATATATATACCTCACTATCTTATAAAGGGAAACACCAATATATTCAGCAATTAACTCTCCAAAATTCACATCTAGCAGGCAGGGGTAATAATCATGACTCAGCACTTCTAAGAAAGAATGAGAAATACTCAAACTGACTTTTGTCAAGATTAACTGGAGAAATTTCTTAACTGAGTTGGAAAGCTTTTCATGATGGCTAATTCAGACTTCTTGATTTGACTCTTAAACTCCTGCTTCCCCTGGGTATTTAGGCCACAAAGGCTGACTAGTCTCACCTTACAACATCAAGATGCCCCCTGGGGCTGCTGACAGCCACATCACCATGCTCAAGTCCATTCCCTCCCTGGCTCCTAGACCACACACAGTTCTCAGCCTGTGCCTCTCCGGAAACCTCCAAAACCCTTTCTCTTTTTCTAGATGAGCTTGTTTCCTGTTTTCCTGAGAAAAACAGCAGAGAACTTCCATTAAGGTGCCAGAACCACTTCTACACAGCTGTATGCATCTTCTTTCTCTTCTGATGTTATAGATGTTACCAAAGGAAAAAAATTCTAATGCCTCCCCTTGTCTATTCAGACTGCTCAACAATTCTTCCCTCCTGTTCTTTGTAATCAAATTGGTCCTTTCTACCTGAATATTCTAAGACTGTAAATATACTTTAAAAAAAAGTTTATTTATTTTGAGAGAGAGAGAGAGGCCAGAAGCAGGGGAGGGGCAGAGAGAGAGAGAGAGAAACAGATAGCGAGAGAGAGAATCTCAAACAGGCCCCAGTCTGTCAGTGCAGAGTCCAATGTGGGGTTTGAACACACAAACCTCAAGATCATGACCTGAGCTGAAACCAAGAGTGGACCAGTGAACCAACTGAGCCACCCAGGTGCCCCGACTGTAAATTTGCTTTAAAGTGTCATATATATTAAAAAAAAAAAAAAAAAAGGAAAAAAAAAAGAAAGGAAGGAAAATGAAGTCACTTCTGATGACCTCTCATTTCCTTCCATTTTCATACCATTTCTCACCTCCTATTTAGAGCTAAGGTTTTGAAATGAAATTTTGATATTGGTTCTCTCCAATTCTTCTTCTATTCTGTCTGGAATTCAATAAAATTGGGATTTTGATCCCACCAGTACATGTAGCTGCCCTTGTGAAGACCATCATTCACCTCCACGTTGCTAAATAAAATTGTCAATTTCCAACTCTCATGCTGCTGACTTCGAAGCATTTGTCATCTTGTTCATTCCCACTCTTTGAAATGTGCTCATCACTTGGCTTTAAGGACACTCCACTTATCTGTCTTTTCCGATTACCTCCCTGGCCACTCCTCAGTCTCTTTGAAGATTCCTACTCAGACCCTGATCTTTAAATATTGAGGTACTCCAGTATTTAGACATTGAGCTTCTCTTTTCTTTAAAAAATTTTTTTTTAGCATTTATTCATTTTTGAGAGACAGAGGGAAATAGTGTGTGAGAGGAGGAGGGGCAGAGAAAGAGGGAGACACAGAATCTGAAGCAGGCTCCAGGCTCTGAGCTGTCAGCACAGAGACTGCTGATTCACAGTTTTTTGTCTCCAGAGCAGATATCTCTCCTGAATTTCAGACTCATAGACCCAACTGCCTCTACTGGACAATGCTACCTGGGTATCTAACGGATGATTTAACATTAATGTCCCCAAACCTGCTTCTCCTACTCTTCCACATCCATCTTTCCAATTTCTTGGATAAAAAGTCATGACTCTTTCTTGATCCCACATCTGATTCTTCCACAAATTCTTTTGGCTCGGCCTTTAAATTTTTTTCTAGAATCTTACCATTTCTCACGACCATCACAACTGCCAGTCTAGTCTTATCCAACATTGTTTCACAATGAAATACTGGAATACCTTCTACCTGGTATCCCTTTTTCTGTTCTTGTGTCTCTGGTAGTCTCAATTCAGATGCTGGAATGATCTTTTTATTTATTCAAAAAAATTTTTATTAAATGTCCATTCATTTTTGAGAGATAAAATGAGAGCGTGTGCAAGCAGGGTAGAGGCAGAGAGAAACAGGGGGACAGAGGATTTGAAGTGGGCTCCGTGCTGACAGCTGAGAGTATGATGCGGGGCTCAAACTCATGAACTGCAAGATCATGACCTAAGCTGAAGTCGCAGGCTCAACTGACTGAGCCATCCAGGCACGCCCAGAATGGTCCTTTTAGATGTAAGTCAGTTCATGTAATTCTCTGTGCAAGATTTTCTTATAGTTTCTTCCCATCTCATTTGGAATAAAAGTCAAAGGTCATGTTATGTGCCTCCCATGCTGGAATTATTATGTGTCACCTCATCTATTTTCTCCCTCATTCACTTCCTTCTGGCACAGTAGACTCAGATGTTCCTCTGACAGGCCAAGTATGTTTCTGCCTCCGGCTTTTGCAGTTGGTGTTTCCCCTGCTTTGAACATTCTTTTCCCCAATATTTGTAAGGCTTGCTCCCTCATCATGTTCAGATTTTTATTTAAATGTCATTTTTAAAGGCCTTCTCATATCAGTTATTAAAACTTCTGCCACCTCGGGGCACCTGGGTGGCTCAGTTGGTTAAGTGCCCAACTCTTGATTTCGGCTCAGGTCATGATCCCAGGGTCATGGGATTGAGCCTAGCGTTGAGCTCAGCACTGAAGGTGGAGCCTGTTTAAGATTCTCTCTCTCTCCCTCTGCCCTTCTCCCGTGCTCGTGTTCTTTCTGTCTCTAAAAACAAAACAAAACAAAACAAAACAAAACAACCCCAAAACAAAAAAACTGCAACCATCTTATGCCTTGCTTTATATTTTTCCATGGCACTTTTAACCTCCTGACCTGGTAGCTATTTTACTTAATTGTTGCCTGTCTCTCTTCTAAAATGTAAGCTCTGTCATGGTAGGGGTTTTGACTTCTTTGAACCCAGCACATAGAGCAGTGCCTGGCACTTAATAGGTGCTTAGTAAATATTTGAATATATGAATGTATGAATAAAATTGGATGGTCATCTAAATGTGACCTGTACAATTTTCCAGCAGGTATGAACTAAGTTAGTGTTGTAGAGCATTAGGTTTCTGTTTTTTAACACAGGAATTCTATCTTATAAAAGTAAAAGGTATTCTTCACATTGATTAGATAGACATTATTATAACTGGTGAGCCAATATAGGGAATTAAATAAAATTAGTCAAGCCAAAGGTTACACTTTTCATTGTTCATTTATAACTCTTTTTCCAAAATAGATTTTTGTTCCCTGTCACTTCAGTGGTTTTGAATGCTTCCCTATATTTTTTGGCTCAAAAATGGATTATCTCTGTAGGTCATCTGTAGAAAAGTGGAATTTGTCACATTTATAAATGATCTTTTGAATGCCAACACAGATAGCAGAGTAGAGGAAAGTTAGCTAAAGTTAGGTTTTTGAGTAATTCTCCAGGTCTGAGTGGTTTCAAACTGTAGGGTGCATAGGAACCCCCTGGGGCTGGTTGTTCAATACGACTTCCCTGGCTCCACTCCAGACTTGCTCTTCTAGAATTTCTGACAACCGGCCCTGGGAATCTGCACAATGCCCCCAGGGATTCTGATGTAGGAGCTCCTGGACTTGCCTTTGAGATATGCAGCTTTGGTCATTCAAAAGATGTCTAGTGTCTTTCCTAGAAATCAAGCAAAGGTTCATGGTAAGAAGAAAAGTATCATAAATTTCATACCTGTGGAGACCAATTATCTTGCTATGAATGGTGGCTTGTCTGCAAACTGTCCCCAATCCCCAGGGTGCCATCTTACATATGTGCTGTGGCGTACAAGGGGAAAGCAGTAATTTCAACTAAGCTCTGCTTGATCAATAGTAACCTATCACCTTTACTGAAAAAATAATTCTGAGGAAATGTCACATAACTGTAGGTGGTTAGAATCACCTCCTAGCCGTGTTTGCTGACTTATCATGATCTACTCCACAAATGACTGCATTTTTTTGGTCCTAGGGTTTTGTCTCCTTGCTCTTTCTTTGTCCTAAGGGAATCAGGTGGTGAAAGGGGTCAGAGTATGACACACTGTTACCATGGAGACCAGAAGCTACTCAGCTCCTGTGTGGGTTGTTTCACCACCCACCCCCCCTTTCCAACCAGCTGTTATTTCACCAGAGTAAAAGGTTTTTACCAAGTGGAAATACGAGCCTTTGAATCCTTTTCCTTTAGCTGTAGCTTGAGCGAGAGAGGAACGCCACAGATCACTTTTCATTATTTTGAGACAAAGTGCCAAGAAAATGTTGGGTTTGGGGTGGTGAAATTTCCTGTCATCATGGTGTTTGGTTTCTGGACTTGTAGTTTTTTTGTTTTAAGCTTTTGGTTAGCATATTATAATCATGAGTGGGAAGACGTGGAGTGCTTTTAAGCACTCACCTCCTGCTATGAGAGAAGGAAATGGCTATGTTCATAATTGCAAATTATTTGATAAAATTCTATCCACCCCTTTGAGGACTTACTATATCCAGGCACCTTTCTAAGTACTTAACATGCATTATTTCATTTAACCCCACCTCAGACTATGAGGTGAATTTTATTATATCCATTTTATAGGTGAGGAAGCTGAAACACACGGAGTTTAAGGGACTTGTGCATGCAGACTTTCTAGTGAGGAAACCAGAAGAAGAGTAAGGGACACAGAGGATCCACACTTGGACTAGGATCACTGCTCCAGAGAAGCTACTGCTGAATCCATTGTGTGTATTGTGATAGCGCTGCTCTATAACTGTAACCAAGGTCATGTTCGTGTTAGATATGAGTGTGTAAGTCACAAGGCTAAATCAATAGTTATTCCAGCAAGTTGTGAAATATCCTGGACTTCTGGTATAGCTGACACCCTGGTGCCTGGACCACAGCCTCTGGGCCCAGCTCTCATTTCAGTGGTAGTTGTGGTGGGCAGGTCTGCTGTAGCTTAGTCTCACCTCAATCCAGCCAACCACCACCTGGAGCCCAGTTATGGGTCTTTCTGTGCTTTATCCTAGGGTCTTCTCTGACTCTAGGGGCTTCTTATGTTGTGCACAAGAGCATCCAGATATTGCAGGAGAGTTCATGTGCTTAGGGACAACTCTTAGACAATGGGGGTGGAGGTGGGAGATTAGTGCGTAAATGCTCCAGCCTCCTATTGATAGCTGGGTAATTCCACAAGGCATTTTATATGCTTCTCCAAGGTCCTGGTAGAGACAAGAATCCATCCTTGAGGACTCCATCTGTGACCTCGAAAAGACAACTTACAATAATTTTTCTATCTCCTGTCTCACTCTCTCCACTTATTTGCTCCTGTTTCCTGGGATCAGTTCCTAAATAAACTATGTACAGCCAAGTCTTTGTCTCAGGTTCTGATTTCTGGAAGGAACCCAAACAAAGAAACAGAGTCATTTATCAGTGTTCAAAATTGTGATGATTATGCTATAGGGAGAGTATAGAACCAAAGTATGATCAAGTCCATGTGCTCAAGTCACACTTGTGTGTGTGTGTTTGGATTCTGGCTCTGTCACTATACACTTCATAACACTGTCAATCCGATATTTTGAGCCTCAGTAACCTCAAATGAAAAACTGGGAAAAAAAACTACTACCTTGTAGAATTGTTGTGAGCTTGCTCAGAACCCTGACAGACCAGTCTTGGTGTGGCTGTTACCCTGTCCCACCTGTGGACTCCCACCCCTCATGACCAGGTATTAGGTGATGCTAAGCTGGGAAGGAGGGAGAGCGTGAGATAGTCATGAAGATGTGCATGTGACAAATCAGCACTCAGAACATGCATTTTGTTTTTTTGGGAGAATAAGGAGAACTAAATGCTGGCTAGTGATCTCTGTTTATAAAATATGGCAGAGGATTTGTGAGTCTATGTTGTCTCAACATTCTTATAAGGAATTTTATAAAAAGTATCTGCTTTCTTCCATTCTGCTTAGACAAAAGAACTCTGAGTCTACTGTAACATACAGAGAACTCTAGAGACTCCCAAAATGCCAAGAGCTTCTATGTAAATTACACCTCCATTTATTAAAATGCTTCTACTTTATTAAACTTTCTGCCTCTTGCTGTTAAAGAGATGTTACAGTGAATGGGAACAAAAGTGGGTGAGTGTGAAATGGATCTAAAGTTGCCATGGAAACAGGTGGTAAAAACAATCAGTGAAGAGATATGTGTTCATCCAGGAAGTCTTCAAATTGCCCCCAAAGGCCATCTGACTATAAGTGAGCTGCATAACCATAGCTGATGCCCTGTGCCACTGTGCAGCCCTAAATCTAGGTAAGGGTAAGAGAAAGCTTATCTTTCACAGACAGCTATATGACTCTGAAGATAATAGAAGTCATCTATGCGTCGATTCCCTCCTCTGCCTTTGCAAATAACAGGAGACGTAGTGAGGAAGGCAATAATAATGACTTACATGTGAATTGCTCTTTCCGTATTTCCAAGGGGTTTTGTGTTCACTGACCCATTTGATTCTATAAGACAGGCGGTCTTGGCCATACGACACCAGTATCACAAAGAGCACAGAGGCACAGACAAATTTGTTTAAGGTCATACAAATAGTAAGTAATTAAAATGGAACTAGATTCCTGAACTCTTGTTTGTGCAACTTGTTTTTTTTTCTGCTAAGACATAGCCCAGAGATATAGTGGAAGAGAATAGAAGACTTGGATGTCAGTTCCTCTGCCACTGGGAAGAAATCCTAACGGTGCTGTTGGGAGCTCAGGTTGGAGTGCTAAACGTGGGTCCTCTTCCTCTCCTTTCTGTCCTCCATTTCTGCCCTTATCCAAACCTCAATGTTTTTTTTCCCCCTGCAGCAGTTTTTCCTCCATAAAAGTTTTCTGAAGTTAAATTATAGCCACATATATATCCTTTTCAGAGTAACTCAGATGGTAGTGAAATATTGTGATTTATAAGAAATATATATTGGTCATTCAGATGACCAAATCATCCAAGGTTCCTGGCTTAAAAGTTCCCCAAACTCTTGGAATTTCTTGAGTGATACAAATAACAGAAACATAGTATTGGGTCTCGGGCCCTCAGTTTCTGAAAGTGCATAGAGCCATAAAGGTGAAATGGGTATTAAAGGAGTTAAAACCAAAGCAAAGCACCACCGCTTTATACAGGTAAAGGTCATACACACTGCAATATGCTTTCTTACTTTAGTCCTTCTCTATACTTAGGGTAGATGAACTGCTATCACAAATACACTCTCAAATGAGTAATGGCTTAAGCACAATAAAAGAATATTCCTGACTCATGTCATAGGCCTCAAAGGGTCGATAGGTCAGAGATGCTGTTCTCCACTTATCCTTAGGCTTGAGGCTAATGGAAATCCTACCTTCTTCAAGGAGTGGCTTCCAAGTTCATCCTGAGGGTGTTTCTATTTCAGTAAGCCAGAAGAGGAGAGGCTTAGCTTGTTTTTATGGGCCAGGCTTGGATCACAGGCTTTCATATTCAGTGGCTTCACCTAATTGGAGGGGAGTGGGAAATCCAGTCTGGGTGCCTAGGAAGAAGAAGAGACTATGGACTCTGGAGCATAGCTTCCAATCTGGGATAACTTTCCCCTTCATCACCCCAATAACCTATGTTTCACTGTAAATAAAGTGTTACGTGGAGACACCAATGAAAGCAAAGAAAAGCACATTTATGAATGCTTTCTTTATTCCCAAACAGAAGTTTATCTTTGGAGGTATCAACCAGTAATCTTGTGGTCTCTTTACTCCCCTCTTCCCTTCAGCTGCGAAATGTTCTTGGGGGGAAAAATAAACTGTCACAGAGACTCTGCCTAAAGGCAAACAAAAGAAGGGGGAGATACTGGCTCACCAAGGAAGGTTTGTAATATTCAAGATTTTCAGACTTGGGTGGACAGTACATCTCATCTCAAGTTTGTTTGCATATTCATTTCCCCGGTGACTGGTTCTAAGGGAGAAAGCCTGAGGCTTTTGCAAGTGAAGGGGAGGAGTCCCAGAACAGTTAAGGGGCTCTGGGAAAGGAGACATTCTCAGGGCTTGGTTTTGAGTGGGGACTTATGAATCGTCCCGTAGGGGGTGTGACTTGTCAGGTTCCTTTGAAATCACTGATGCCACATAGTCCAACACTTCTTTGTACTTCCTCATTAGGCTGATGGCACCACCGCATCTTTTGCCCACCATGCTGGGTTTTGTTTTAATTTTTATTTCTGTCTCACAAATGAACTCCCTTCCTTCCTTCCTTCCTTCCTTCCTTCCTTCCTCTTTTCTTTCTTTCTTTCTTTCTTTCCTTACTTATTGTTACCTAAATTAACCCATTTATTGTAGGCTAACAATGTTTCAAATGGTGGAGCTTCTACTGCCCTTTCAATTCCTTCAGCCTTCGGATGGCAGATTTTCCTGTGACAGCAGAAGTGATGTTATAAGCTCAGGCACCACCAGCTACACCCTAGTGTCAGACCCCCACAGCTCATCTTTTCATTTTGGTTTTGCCACAGAAGGAGAAAGTGTGCTCTGTATGCTGGGTTATTTCAGTTTTCTTCACCATTTTTTTTCTGAAGGAAGAACCATAGTGGGTCCTGTATTTACCTACAATTCCTACTTTCTTGGTGCATTTAGCCATGTCACTGGAAACCAGTTCTGAGCCCAGAGAGACAAATGAACTCCTTTAAAAGCAGCTCTTGGTTTCCTCTTCTCATTACGTGTCTTTCAGAAATGCCTCTTACAACCTTCTGCAGAGTGTCGTGTGTATAATTTCCTTATATTAGGAAACCATAAACTGGAAGGTAAATAACAAATATAACCAGTATAAGACCACAAACACAGGTAATGTGTAAAAATTGTGATAAAATATATGTGCTTGGAGAAATGTTAACAAATCATTAGCTGTAAAGCAGGGATGAGATTACACATATTATTTCTTTTATATTTACAACAAGGTATGAAGCAGATCCTATCCCATTTTTAATACTTTTTTAATACAAGGGAAAATTGGGACATAGAAATTATTTAGTCATCTTTCCAAGGTCAAATGGCTAGGTTATATAAAGGATTTGAACTCAGCTTTCACTCCAAATCCTGTGGATTTAATCATTATACAAGATTATTTCAACCTGGGGATTCATACACTAAAATATTTTCCATTTGCTTTTAGCTACTACTTGAAAGTATAAAATAGGGAGTTGGGTACTTGATGGAAATGATTGAAAATGATTATCTTCAAAGTAACTTAAGTTCACATCTGTGCGTCATATTGGACAAGGTGTTAGGAAAAAATCCTGCCTCTAGAAGCTTATGCTTGAAAACACCAATACTTGTCAGAGCTGTGTTTTAATTGTATGTCAGTGTTAACATTTGATTGCTGGCTTATCCTTTGAGATTCACTTTGGATACTACCACTTGCAAGAATCTTTTCCTAGGTATTCTCAGAAGAAAATTTCTTCCTTTTTTTATACTCTAAATATTTTGTCAATATTTTACGTATGCCATGGAGTTCTTACGCACGACTCTTTCTCCCACACAAGGGTTTTTGGGAAGCAGGGCCATATACTGTACATATTTTTACCCTTCATGGTGCCCTTGCCTGGGGTTTTATACATGATAATTGTACTATAAACGTTTGTTGAAATGAGACTGAATATCTTCCTTTAGCTGAAATATGACCCCTTTTTTAGTTTTACCTTTTAATGGAGAAAATTATATCCTGAATTTAGGTTTTCTTCAACCTACCTTTCTCCAAGGAGTCTTAGGAAAGAAACACTTGAACATAAAAGTGGTATATAGGAGAGAATTTGATTGATTTGATAATTTAATCTTTCCAGGTTTTTCCAAGTTCGCCCCAAAACTTGTGTCATCAAATTTTTTTGGCTTTGATAGTAGATCGGACTGGATATTTATTAAAATCATAACTTCTGATGCTTGGATTTTACTCGTGTAGGAGATACACAGCTATGTAGACACTGATTCTAGTGTCATTAAAAGCAGTGCATTATCACATTGTAAAAATTGAATTATGTTTTGTGAAAAATAAGTAGACTCCCAGGCCCAGAAGAGAGAGTGTTAATTCACTGGATTCATGTATTTGCTTCTCTAAGACCATTTTAGAAAGAAGATGATCGAATTCCATTTCAAAGAATTTGAGGGTTAAAGATTTTACATCTTGTAAGCAATGACAAGAATATTGATCTTCTTAATACTAGTGTGCTAAAAATAAGGAAAAACTTCTCCTTGCTCTAGAATTAGAATTAATGTTTCTTTGTTCATTCATTCATTAATTTTTTTTTCTTTATTTATTCCCTGACTTTTGCTTCAAGGGAGCTTTGAATTTCTAAGGTAGTTTCTCTTCCAAATTGGTTAGAATCAATTCAATGCTTTAAGAAATAATTGGTCTCTATTACATGGATCTTTCGATTATTTCCCTGAAGTCTTTCTTTTGAAGAGGGAATGACAATGATATTCCTTCCACACAAAGAAATCATATTCATTGGTGTGCAGTTATATTGGTGAGTAACTGTAATGACATACACTCTCCATAAAATTATAATAAATGTCTCACTCAAGTTATCACATTGTAAGTAGGACAAATGTAAATTTGGAGAATTTATAAAAATGTGAATATTTATTATTTTGTAATTAAAATGTTTATTTTTGAGACAGAGAAAGACAGAGCATGAACAGGGGAGGGTCAGAGAGAGAGGGAGATACAGAATCTGAAACAGGCTCCAGGCTCTGAGCTGTCAGCACAGAGCCTGACGTGGGGCTCAGACTCACAGACCATGAGATCATGACCTGAGCCAAAGTCGGACACCCAACCAACTGAACCACCCAGGCACCCCAATATTTTGTAATTAAAATGGATAATAATGTGGTATGTTTTCTAAAAAGTGCTTGTGCCCATCTTAGAGGAATCTTGAATCCTTTAAGTTTCCATGTTTCTAAGGTGCCTTTTACATTTCAAATATAAGGCTCCATTTTGTTGACCTATCGATTGGTCATCCTCATTACTGGGCGTGTTGGCAGAGTTAGAGGTGTTCTGCATTGTGATGATGCACTGTTGTTTGCTGTCTTCTGGCAAACACCAAAAAAGAAGGAAGCATAAAGTGGATCAAAGTATCTTTGATAGAAGCTTCTAGCAGGGCCATTTGAGGATGAGACAGTATGTCATTTTTCTGAGTATGTACAACTTCAAGTGACTTATTGAAAATTACATACTTATACCTAAGTTCTTACAAGGGAGTGTGGGGAGAGGTTTTTAACAGTAGGTCAAGGAGAGAAAAGGATTTTATGGGTCTCTGGGAGAACTAGACAGGAACAAGAAATCACTTAATTAGCATTTAATCCACATGTATTCTGATGCCTGAAAGCAGCGTTCTGTTTTAGAATGAAATGTGTCTCCGTTTACCTTCCACAAGTTTGAAAAGATAAAGCATTACATTTTTAGAGAATAGGTTGATTGATTTCCTGTTGGCTTCCCCTCCCTCATCTTCCATGTCCCTGGGGTGGCCCTCTCCTTAGGGTGATAGGAAAGCCTGGGAAGTGAGCACAAGTTCAGCAGTGAACTTACTGATTGCTCTGAATCCCTGCTCAAAGTGCCTCTGGGCTTCCCAAGCATCTGGTAATTCCTTCCAAGAAGTCTGGATTAGACCAGACGTGACACTGAAAGTGTGAATTTACATGACTTAATCCCACTGATTCTTTGTTTGTTTCTTTGTTTATTTTTGAGAGAGAAAGAGAGAGAGAGAGAGAGAGAGCATGCACACATGAGAGAAAGCAGGGGAGGGAGGGGCAGAGAGAGAGAGAGAGAGAGAGAATCACAAGCAGGCTCAGCTGTCAGCACAAAGCCTAATGTGGGGCTTGAACTCACAAACCGTGAGATCACGACCTGAGCCGAAACCAAGAGTTGGATGTTCAACCGACTGAGCCTCCCAGGCGCCCTAACCCCACTGATTCTGATGGCAGTCAGCATGAGAGGCTAGAGGACCAAAGAGCTTCTTTCTCTTTATTTTTTTTTATTTAAAAATTAAAAAAATATATATTTATTTTTGAGACAGAGACAGAGCATGAGCAGAGAAGAGGCAAAGAGAGAGGGAAACACAGAATCTGAAGCAGGCTCCAAGCTCTGAGTTGTCAGGACAGAGCCTGATGTGGGGCTTGAACCCACAAACCATGAGATCATGACCTGAGCTGAAGTC
Organism: Panthera uncia; assembly: GCF_023721935.1. Classification (NCBI taxonomy): domain Eukaryota; kingdom Metazoa; phylum Chordata; class Mammalia; order Carnivora; family Felidae; genus Panthera; species Panthera uncia. Next base: position 28,040 of record NW_026058286.1, read on the forward strand.
ACACACTTAACCAACTGAGCCACCAAGGCACCCCTAGCTTCTTCCTCTTTAATTGACAGGCTCAAGTTGTCACTTGTAAGTACAGTGAGTCATGAGACCATGACCTGAGCTGAGATTAAGAGTTGGATGCTTAACTGACTGAGCCACCCAGGCGTCCCAAAACTCCATACCTTTTAGAATGAAGGTAAAGAGTTTTTGTTTCATATTTTTGTTTGTACTCCAGTAATTTTATTTGTTTATTTATTTTCTTTTCAAATTTTTTATTTAAATTCTAGTTAGTTAACATACAGTGTAATATAAGTTTCAGGATCAGAATTCAGTGATTCATCACTTATATGCAATACCCAGTGCTCATCATAACAAGTGTCCTCCTTAATACCTATCACACATCTAGCTCACCCCCCACTCACTTCCCTTTGTCAACTGTCAGTTGGTAAAACGTTTTTAAAAATGCATTTCATGTCTACCATATTAAGTATTTAGAATATTTAAAAAATTATTATTATTATTATTATTGAGAGAGGGAGAGAGAGAATGAATGGGGGGAGAGGGGCAGAAGGAGATAGAGAGAGAGAATCCTAAGCAGTCTCCATGCTTAGTACAAAGACCCCCCCAGGGTTTGATCTCACAAACCGTGAGATCATGACCTGAGCCAAAATCAAGAGTTGGAAGGTTCACCAAACATCCCACCCAGGCGCCCATTAAGTATTTAGAATCTAATTCAGTTATTCCCTGCTCTTCAAAAGTTTGCATTATGCCACTTCGCTTTTATGAAAGACCTACATTAGTACCTGTTTTCACTGAAAAAAATCCAAAGAGGATTTCTCCTTTTACAAAGAAAGGTGAAAAGTGAAAAATAGCCTTCGGTGTTATATTTGCAGCGAGCCGTTATAGAGGCAGCCCTCACCTAGAGCAGCAAGAGCGGCCCCACCTAGCCCCTTCCCCAGGAACTGCACTCAGTATCTCAGCTTTAAGCTGCCATAGCTTTGAACTGTGTCGTGAGCATCTGTGCTTTATTTCAATTTATTTTGTGCATCCTTTAGAAAAACGTGTCCTATCAGAAAATCCTAAGATAATTTATTTTTGGGGTCTGAGGATGCTTGAATATTTTTTTCATATAAATTAATGGTAATTGCTTCTGTGCCTAATGCCATTTCAGCTTATGAAAATTTTCATAGGAATTCTCTCCTTTCAGATAGTGGGGGAAACTTGTATGAAATATGTTTTTGCCTCAAAGATGTAATAATTTTGAATAAAATCTGAATAATTCTAAAATGACTTGCACACTAGTAAAAGCAAATTGAAAGGTTCTAAGAAAATGAAACTCAAAAGATGGCTATTATACTCTACATTGTGTATTGACTCATGTAGTTTTTCTTGTTTTCCTTTTATGTCTACTATTGAATATAGGTAAATCACTTTATTTTGTTTTACTATTTTCAAATCACAAAGCTAATAATATTTGACATGGAGAAGAATAGGTTATGATATATTATTTCTATCTTGGTGACACTTACTTTTATGTTTATATAAAGTTATTCTTAAAATGATGTAGTAAGAAGCACTTCCAGAAAATTGGACCAAAAATGGATCTCCAAAAATGCATTCCTCCATAAAAGCAACAAGAGCAAACTCTTCCTTTGCCTGATAAATAAGAACAGTGCAAAAATTATCAAGATCGACTTTTTCAGAACTCTGGAAAATTAACTAAAAGCTTGCCACAATCTAAAGAGGATTTATTCAAGTATTTTTTCAATAGAAGCTTGGTAAGAACCGTGAACTTGGTGGATTTAAAATTTTCCCTGTCCCATCACTGTCTAACTTTCTCTAAGATTGGAAGGTTGCTGGTTTTCAACAACTCCAGAGAGTTAACTATGTAACGTGTCTTTAGCTTGCTTGCTGCTAATGACAGCATTACCAATGGATAGGTAGAGAACACCAAGCTGGGGTGGAAAGAAACAGATGCAGACACCCTCTAAGGATTCCTCCCAATTTTCTCCTTTCTAAGAAGAAGGTGACACGATTTTAACTGGGAGAAACCACTATTGCAAAGGAACAGTGCCAGGACAGAAATGTAGTCCTTAACACCAGAGGCTTTCCATTCTGAGGGGGTATCTTTCCCCTCTCCATTGAGTAAAGACCCTGGGCTCACACCCTCCTTGGAGGAATCCATCATTAGCTGAGCTCTCCAACACTGCTCTCTTCCAGGCAGAAAATAAGACACTTTAAGTCTGACATTGTTTAAAAACACCATGAAGTTAAAAAAAAAAAGTATACTAGATAAACAGATACATGAACCAAACAAAGAATTTAGAATAAGCAAATAAAATCTCAGAGAAATGAGGATTGTGGCAGACAGTGAAGGTTGGCTGATTCAATGTTCTTGCCAACCAGCTTTTGCTTTGTCTTCATCTACTATAAGAGTGTGGGAATTCAAAACCTACCATCAAGATGGCCTTGCAGAACTTTGGTTGGATATGTGACACAATGGTAGATCATGAGATATAAGAAGTCTGTTAAGGATTTCTGGGAAACTCTTTGCCTATAAATGTATTGCTTCTTTTCTTCTTCCTTGTTTTTGCCCTCCCTTCTTCTTACTACCAGCTGCAAGATGGCTGGAGGGCATTCACCACATACCTTCCATAAGGGAAAGATAAGGAGAGGAGAGACTTTGCCCCTAATACTTTGAACTGCCAGCAACCACTTCTGAATCTTTTGCTGTTTGAGAAAGGTAAGCAGTTTAATTTGTTTAAGACACTATTACTCAGATTTTCTGTTACTTAAATGTATAAGTAATGCAGATAGGAAATTGGACATAAGAAAAAAATTAGTCGTGAGACAATTCATTGGTAATATTTAGTATGAAAAATACAGCTTAAATAAAGAACTTAATGGATACAATGGAAATAAACTAAAGAGCTAGAGGAGGAGGTCCAAGAACTTTCTCAAGAAGCATCAGAAAGAGATAAAGATACGGACCATATGACAAAAATTTAAGAATTATGGAAAATAAGGTATTTCAGATGGCAAGACAAGCAATAAATAGAGAGAAAAAATAATTGAAAACATAATGAGTAAGATTTATTTAATCTAACAAAACATGTTCCTGCAATGAATTGACAGATTTCATGTGGTGTGAAAAAAAATAGGTAAATGATAACTTATACATCTGCATATTATGATGCCATGTAAGAACATCTAAGTGTAAAAGAAAAATTCCAATAGCTTCCAGAGATTCAAAGCTGATTGCCTCAATCTAACAGGAATTTCATTGTTATCAGTTTGTGCAATTGCAATGTTGGATAATGGAACACTATTTTTAGAATACTGAATAAAAAGATATTTGAATCTAGAATTTTTTCCAGCTGTATTATCATTTAAATGTGTGGGAAAAAAAAAGCCTCATGTGCACAATGCTTCAAAAGACTCACCACATAATGACCCTTTTTGAAAACACTCTAGGACAAGAGTCAGAAACCATGGACCATAGGCCCAAACTGGTCCACCACATATTTTTGTAAATAACGTTTTATTGGAACACAGTTCTGCTCCTTCTTGTATGTAGTATCTGTGGCTTCTTTTCAGCTATGACGGCAGAGTTGAGTGGTTGCAAGAGTCTGTATAATCCGCAAGCCAAAGCTATTTGCTCTCTGGTCCTTTGCTGAAAAAGGTTTGTCAACTCTTGCTCTAGGACAAAGTACTCAAGCAAGGAGAGAAACAAATCTAGGCTGCTTCAAAATAGAGAAGTTAGGATGAGTAACTAACTTGGTTGGGTTCACTGTTTAAATAACAAAGGATGGAAGCAAGCCAAAATAGATCCCAAACAATCCAGAACGGAAGTGTTTTATCTGATGATCACACTGTTGTGGAAAGGCCAGAGAAGGCAAGTTGATGTTAAAGTATTTGGCTTGTTCAGGCAGCACTGTAGCAAAAGGGTCCTCAGGTTTGTGTTCCACGATGGCATCACACCTAAGGAGGCATCATTTACATTATAGGTACATCTAGAGAGATCATTAAGACTTGAATTCTGGCCCTCACATTCCTACTTTTCTTGCTGAAGGGTGGAGTGGGGGGTGAGGCCAGAAGTATATGAGTTGCCACACTGTGATGCCTGAGATATTGAGAGGGCAGCACCTGTGGGCATACAGCTAGTGGGGCTGCTGCCTGGCAGGCTCTAGAAAATCCTCTTGACTAGTTAAAAATGATTTTTTTCTTTGAGGAAGTGTTGTCTTTCCTTAACTCATACAAATTTGCCTCTGAGCTAGCAGTTGGTGTTTTAAAAGGGAAAAATCTAGCTATGAATAGGCTTAAAAATAATAGAAGAAAGTAAATGGATATATGCTATAAATAAATTAGTGATACCCACCAGAAGCATGGAAATAGACCAGCAGAAGAATAGTCTATCCATCCAATGGAAGATAGAAAATGAGGGGGAACCAGAAAGTATGGTAAATAGAAATGCAAAATAGTCTGTAAGAAATACATCCAAATGTAGCTATAATTACAATAAATATAAATGCAAAAAACTGATCCAAAGACACAGATACTCATATCAGATTTTAAAATGGCAATTGTTAGGCAAGAGAATCAAATGACTGTATCTCCATGGAAACACAGACATGACGTAGTAGTTGTCAAGTGATCATTATTACTGTGCTTTTTCTGTATTGAGTTAATTATTCAGAATCAAAGCAATCTCTGATATCCTGGAGTCAAAGGTAGACATCCTAAGGTTTTACTTTCCAATTAGTTATCTGTTCCAGCAGTGACTCTGCTTAGTAAAGTCTTAACATGACTTAGTGATCAGAAAGAAAACTTTTAGGATAATTCTCAAGAGAACCTTTTACATGGAAAAAATTTGCCTTACTAAAAATAAAACTTAATGAAACAATACTAAATATCATAATTTTGACAATTTTGGTTAACTTACTCGGAACCAAATTTGTCAGAAACGAA
>NW_026058286.1:37995-43736 GCF_023721935.1 Panthera uncia
AACGTAAAGTCATACACATGGTACATTCTATTTTTTTGGAGTTGGTGAAACAAAAATCATTCTAAACAATATTACTGAGATTGATCACCACTGTGGTCCTTCACAATGTTGTTTAATATCTAAGAATGTTTACACTGCAGAATTGCAAAATTTCCACTGCTTTGCTGTACCTGGACTGGTAATGGGAGAGAATGATAACATTCAGGGAATAGTCGTATTGTAATAGTAACCATTTCAGTATCTTGTTCATCTACAAATGTTTTCTACAACAAAATTGTTAAACCTCCAAATATTCCAATGTCATGAAAATTTATAGCTAGAGAAATGGGAGGAAATTAGTTTTGGTGGCTTTACAAAGGACATTAAACTAGAAGCCGGATAAAGCTATTCCTTTTGGCTAATGCACTAAAAATGCCAAAAGAAAGACATACTATCTGTGTCTGCTTAGAAGAATTTGGAAGCCAAATATGTTAGATTCAGCTATATAGTCAATATCTTGTGTCCAATAGTGAGTTAGATTGAGCCCAGGACAATGAGAAGGAATGAAGAGAGGAAATAGATTGGCTGGTGAGGGCAGAGCATCCAGTGAGTTAAACCTTAAGGAAAATAAGAAGGAGGAGAGCAATAATGAGGTCCTCTTTGTTCTACTACTGGCATTTTAGCATTGTTTACCCAGGACACAGCAGGAAACTTTGTGATTACTGGTAATATTGCTGAGACTTATTTGAAAAATGGTAGCTTTAAGTGCAGCACACTTACTTGACATTAGGCTGCTCATAAGTAACTACAAAATTTCTAACAGCTCTGGCTTCCTAATTAGGCTAAATTTTGGTTGCCTCTTTCTAGTAAACAATATCAGTGTTAAATCAGAGATGAAAGCAATTAGAGCAAGTTCTGTATCTTCTTTCTTTACATACATATGTAATATATTTTTTGTCATTTAAAAAGTATTTATTAAAAACCTAGTATATGTCAGGCATTTTGGTTGGTGCATTAGTTAACTCTGGTTAGAATAAAGTCCCGTCATTGAAGGAGTTAACATTTTAGTGTGAAGACAGGGAAATGAATAGGATATTACAATACGGCATATGGTTCTAAGATGTTTTGGGAGCCCATAGGAGTGTCACTTGACCCAATTGCAGCTACCAAGGATGGCTGCTTGGAAAAGTGCAATTGTTAGCTGAAATCCAAAGCATGCAAAGATTAGCCAAAGCATCCAAAGCATGAAGGCTGGTGGGGGTAGGTAGCAGGTGTGGAAGTGTATTCCAGGCAGAGAAAACAGCCTGTGCAAGGTTCAGTTGCTAGAAACACTGTGGTTCATCCAAGCAACTATAAGGAATTCATTATAATTCAGGAATAGAGCATCAGGTTGGAGGAAGGGGAGAAAAGAGATATTATTAAGAACTACTCTGTAATCCAAGGTAGGGAGTTTGAACTTCATGACAAAGGCTCCAGAAGCCAGTGGAGGGGTTAACTAGGGATATAAGGTTATTTGCACTTTAAGAAGTTCATTTTGGAAGAAGTTTGAAGAATGGCCTGGAAAGGAGGAACCTGGGGGGCCAGACCAGAAATTGGGATACTATAGTGTAAACCAGGTAAGAAATAGAGGTGGTTCAATTCATATAAGTAGTTGAGTGAATGGAGACATGAGAGGGAGAGGGGATGATTGGAGTTGATGACTGGTCAGACGTAAGGGAAGAAAGAGAAGTTAAAGCTGATTGCCAAAACTTGTGATTTGGGCAACTGGTGGATGATGATATTCTTGGAGACAGGGAAAATCAAAAGGAGCCTTTCATCTCACAAGAGGTTTTAAACAGCATTGTATGTTTGCCATTGTGCCTGAGCTGCTTTCTATTTCAGGGATTCTTACTGTTCCTCCTTCACATTCCACAGTTTCGTTCTCATTACAAGACTTCCCCCATTATTTTGTCTATTTTCCCTGTCTCTCATTGGGATATGTTTCCACTTTTATTGCTGCAATGTAATGTAATGTAATTCAATTTAATTTAATTTTAGAAGGGGGGAGGGGAAGAGAGACAGAGAGAGAGAGAGAAAGAGAGAGAGAGAATCCTAAGCAGGCTCCACGCTCAGTGTGGAGCCCCATATGGGGCTCGATCCCACAACCCTGGGATCATGATCTGAGCTGAAATAAAGAATTGGATGCTCAACAGACTGAGCCACCCAGGTGCCCCTTATTGGGCTATGTTTTGTTTTTACTTCATTAAAGGATATTGCTGGTCAAAATTTTTGTTGTCAGCCCCAACTATGTAAGTTTTCAGATGCCCCAGGAGCATGAGAAAACTGTTACCAACTGCTCCCTCAGTGCTCTCTCTCAGATCTCTACTTTAAATTTGCATTTCTTTTTTTTTTTTTTTTTTTTTAAACTTTTTTTTTTTTTTTTGGGACAGAGAGAGACAGAGCATGAAAGGGGGGGGGGGAGAGGGAGAGGGGGACACAGAATCGGAAACAGGCTCCAGGCTCCGAGCCATAGGCCCAGAGCCTGACGCGGGGCTCGAACTCACGGACCGCGAGATCGTGACCTGGCTGAAGTCGGATGCTTAACCGACTGCGCCACCCAGGCGCCCCTAAATTTGCATTTCTAATCCATTTAGGACTTTGAGGTACTTAGCAATAATTGTCTTCTTATTGAGCTCTTTATTGCCATGATGCATCAGTTGCTTGAAAATTTGTTTTTATATTGATTGTGAAAGATTAGCATCGGCTACACTCAACCACAAATACTCTTGTCATTTGCTTGTGACAACATTGAGGCCTTAAAGGCTGAAAACTGAGTGAAAGCCTTGACACAATTACCAACTTTCTTATTGTGTTAGTTTCCTATTGCTACTTTAACAAATCACCACAAATTTAGAGGCTTAAAACAACGTAAGTTTATTGTTTTAGTTTTTTTTCCTTTTCCAGCTTCTAGAAACCATCTTTCTTTCTTTCTTTCTTTCTTTCTTTCTTTCTTTCTTTCTTCTTTCTTTTTTTCTTTCTTTCTTTCTTCTTTCTTCTATTTTTTTAATGTTCATTTATTTTTGAGAGAGAAGGAGAGCATGAGCAGGAGAGGGGCAGAGAGAGAGGGAGACAGAGAATCTGAAGCAGGCTCCACGCTGTCAGCACACAAAGCCCAACGTGGAGTTCAAACCCATGAACCGTGAGTTCATGACCTGGGCCTAGATCAAGAGTTGGACACTCAACCAACTGAGACACCTGTATTTCCTGACTCAGGTCCCCTTCTTCTATCTTCAAAGCCATTAATCATGGGCCAAGTCCACTGTATAACTCTGACCTCTTCTACTTTCTCCTCTTCCCATTTTTGCAGACTCTTGTGATTACATCGGGCCTAGTTGAATAGTCTATGATAACCTCTCTATTTTAAGGTCAGATTAAGTATTAGTAACCTTAATTCCATTTGCAACCTTAATTCCCATTTGCCACTTACATAACACACTCAGATTCCAGGGATTAGGGCATGGGTGTCTTGGGTGTGTGGGTGGATCATTATTCTGAATACCAGGCTTATGAAATCCCATTAAGCAGCATTTTAATTGTCAAGGTTTTTCTTCTGTTTTTTTTTTTTTTAATTTTTAAAGTTAAAAAAAATTTTTTTTAACGTTTATTTTTGAGAGAAAGAGACAGAATGTGAATTGTGGGAAGGACAGAGAGAGAGGGACACACAGAATCCAAAGCAGGCTCCAGGTTCTGAGCAGTCAGCACTGAGCCTGACATGGGGCTTGAACTCACAAACTGTGAGATTATGACCTGAGCCCAAGTCCGACGCTTAACCGACTGAGCCACCCAGGTGCCCCTCTTCCGTTTTTCAAATGTAATTGCATCAAGGTAATTAATAACTTTCATGAGGCAAAGTACAATGGAGAGTTCTCAGTTCGCAACTTAACTTTTGATTCATGAATGATTTACTTCTCTCTAATGCCCATTCTTCACCTGGCTTCCAGGGCATTACACCCTCACAGCTGTCCCTCTGTCTCATGGACTACTTCTAAGTCTCCCTTGCTGGGTGTCCCCATTTTCTCTGAGCACATAATGATAGAGTGCCCCAAAGAGTTCTTTGTCCACTGCTTTTCAGTATTTGTACTCACTTCCTTGGCAACCTCACGGACTCTTAAGGCTTTAATATCACTCATAAGCTGACAATTTCCATACTTTTATCGCTATATTTAGACCTCTCAAATTCCAGACTTCTGTATCCAGCTACTTCCTCTACATCTTTATGTGAAAGTCTAACAAACATTTCAAAGCCAACATACTCATAACTGAATTCCTGGTCTTCCCATTGAAACCTGTCCCATTTGTGATTTGCTTTATCTCAGTTGATGTCAACTGTATCATCCCAGGATCTTAGAATAAAAATCTTATAGTTTTCCTTGAGTTCTTCTTTTCTTCATGCCCCATATCCCTTCTGTTGGAAAATCTTGTGGCTGTGCCTTTAAAATATATTCAGAATTCATCACTTCTCAACACCTTAACTGCTATCACTTTGGTCTATAAACTATTTTCAGGACCTCAAGACCTACATAACACTGGTGGAGGTTGTCTTGTAATAAGGAACACTGTACTCAGAAGCATGGTGTACAAAATTGAAGAATCTGCTATTTTACATGCAGGCAAAATCTTCATACTTTTATCATATACTTTATATACCTTATAGATTCCTGGATAAATGCACTATCAAGTACAAACTTTCTTCAATCCTAGTTTCTAAGATGTTTCATTCTTTAAGAAGAAAGGAAAGTCATCTGGCTTTAAAAATTATAGCAGCATTTCAAATTGCTTTCCATGACTGGCCAAATACAAAAATGTTCTGAATATGTTTCTGGTCAAGGTAGATGCAGATATACTTGGATTTAGATTATACTCACTTTATCAAACTGTATTAACACTTACTTTTAGTGGTTTGAATAAGAGCCTGGGAGCACTATATCCGGATTATGTAGGCAGGCAGACATCAACCCACAAATATTTTATGCATTCCTTTATATACATCCCAAATACCTGATACTTCCTGACCAGAGTAATAGCACTAGGCTAAATTTGATACACTAAAATAATTTTTAATTACAGACAAGACTTCTTTTGATTAAATTGTCAATTTGATCTCCCATAAAAATGAAGGAGAAAAGTAAAATTTGCAGCCTGGGTAGAGATCACGTCAAACTTCCTGCATCAACTGATACGGTGATTTTGCATTAGTATCTTGAATGCTTCTTTATTACTAAAAAAGTTTGTGTTTCTAGTTGCTGGTTCTGATTAATTTCTTCCTCCTTATTGCACCCTGTTGGGGATATTTGTTTGAGATAAATATTCTAGAAAAAATTTCCTTGCTATCCTTTAGCTATCTTTGCAAAGTTTTCTTCATGGTGTTCGTTTTTTTTTTAACAGAAATATTCAAAATGAATTGCTATGGCAGCTTGCACACTGGAACTTCCCAAATCAATCATAATGTTTCTTAGAATATTGATGAGAACACACTGTCTGCCCCCAATGATGGCCCTTAACTATTTTTTGTCTCTTCTCCAGAGAGATCTATCAAAGGAGAGAAAGAAGATGACGTGGGCCCTCTGAAATAAAACACCACTGAGAAAACCTTCAGGAATAGAAACAATAATGTCGCGGCTGGCGCGACAAACACCGAGGTCAGGGTCCTGAGGGTAGGGGAATGCAAGAAAAAAAAGAAGAGAAAGTTTGGGGACAGGAGGGTCCCCTGGGCTGATGGCCCA
>NW_026058287.1:0-32983 GCF_023721935.1 Panthera uncia
ATATTTTATTTTATTTTATTTTATTTTATTTTATTTTATTTTATTTTTAATGTTTACATTTATTTTTGAGACAGAGAGAGAGACAGAGCATGAACAAACCGACTGAGCCACCCAGGCGCCCCAACAACATTTTAGAATAGTGAATACTAGGGATAAGATTGTATAAGATAGGGGTAGAGTTGCCCTAAAGTCTTGTATTGGCAAAACCAGTGAAAGTGGTATTAAAATCAACACAGTTAGAGCAATAGACTTCTATTGATGTTGCCGTCAGCTCTTCTGGTCACGGCTTCACTCTTCGTCTTAGAAATTATTGTTGCTCCCTCCCCAGGGGCTCTGAAGGGTCTTTCACCCACAGCACCTACCCCACCTCTGTGTCAGGAGCTAGACAAGTGGCCCCGGCTGGGTCAATCGTAATCTTTCCACACGACTTCCCACAGCTGGGGTGAAGATTCGGAGCTCTCACCTTGACATGACTCCAGAGCCACTGGTGGTTACATCCCCAGCATGCAGAGAAACTTGGCAGACTGAGGCTGATGCCCAGAGAGAAGGAGAGCTGGGGACTAGGGTGGAAGGAGAGTTATTCCCTCCTCAGTGGTTCTAGCCTCTGACATCCTCATTCTTCTGCAATTCCTTCAATTCTGTGAGTTATCCAAGTCTAATGTCTATCGAGTCTAATGTTCTCTATTCTAATATCTCCATATGTCTTTTTTTTTTCTTTTGCTTTAGGTAATTTGAGTTTCTCTCACCTTCTTAAAAACTTTTAAAAGAATACAGCAGTTAATATTTATACATCAAGCACAATTTCTAGCTTTTCTAGCTCTTGCATTTAGCGTACCCTAAGTACTTTTGGGACCTTCCATTGTCAAGGTTTGAGGTTGACTTCCTATTTGGGGCAGAGTATAGCAAATCTCCATTATGTTCCACCAGCGGTAAACTGAGGTCTTTCAAAACGTGCAGATAATATCCACTTTATTTTTTAGTTCACTTTGGAACACAGAAACATTGTGGGTATTTTAATTTTTGTGGTTAGCTCTGTTAGTGCATCAAAAGTGATGACTTTTCCTCAGTAGTGACTCAAGGAGAAGGTAGCATTCAATGACACCGAAACTCTGGAACTCAGGGGCCCTCAGTCTGTAATCTAAACAGGCTGAGGTTCAGAAGAGATAATGGTGTTGAAGTCATATTCTATGTATAGAACTATGATTTTTAATACCAGGAGCAGGATAACAGAGGGAATAACTCATATGCGTTGACAAGCCATGCAAAATCAGACTTTTTAGGTAACTCCAAGGAAGATGTTTTATGTAGGATATGAATCTAGGCCATACTTCATACACCATGTGTTCACAGAAAAATGTAGTTTCTTAGCAACCATCACCTGGTTGTCAAGTTCTTACTTGATTTTTATAGACACTTGGCTTTTTTAGGCACATGCCTCTCTAATACTTAAACATAATATCCAGGTTAATATTGGAATAATTACATTTCACTTTCTTCCAAAAGATACTTTAAAAACTAACCATTCAAACTTTACCTCTTTTTTTTTTAAAGGTAAACTACCGCAGGGAATCATTGCAGGGAATAAGAAAAAAAAATCTGAGTTTTTTCTCCTGTTAATGAATGAACTCATTCATTTGTTTAATAAAACATATATCTGATGTCTACTGATGGTAGGTCCAGAGAATACAAAGATGAGAGCTCATGTCTGCTCTCAGGAGGATCATGGGGATGCAGTCACATAAAACAGCAACAACAACAACAACACACACACACACACACACACAAAACAATGATAACACTTTTCAAGGTATTATGATAGTAGACACGGGCAGTCAGATAAGCAGACACATAGACAAATAATAATTAAGCACGGTGGGGAATTCTTAGGCTGGACTTAGAGTCAGATAAGCAATGATTCACAGAGGAGGTAATATTTGACTATTTGACCAGCTTTCGTGAGTAATGCTTAATTCCTTTCTGAACAGACTTTCTCTCCCAGTCCATGGCTGGAACCCAGAATTTCACTCTGTGACTTAACTTGAGATGGAAGGCTTTTGCAATCAATGATATCAAATGATACATTTGGTTTCACCAGAGTAATACTTTTTGGTATCATGACACTGGTATCATTTATCCTGTATCTACCTGATGGATATCCATTGGTACCAAATGTATATATTTTGATACTTAAAAAAATTTTTTTTCTTAACGTTTATTTATTTTTGAGGGACAGAGAGAGATAGAGCATGAGCAGAGGAGGGGCTGAGAGAGAGGGAGACACAGAATCCAAAGCAGGCTCCAGGCTCCGAGCTGTCAGCACAGAGCCCAATGTGGGGCTCGAACTTACCAACCATAAGATCATGAGCTGAGCCGAAGTCGAACACTTAACTGAGGGAGCCACCCAGGTGCCCATATGTTTTGGTATATTTGCACTGCAGAGTGTAAATATGTTGGAGGTAAGGTGTTCCAGATAAGATGATGGTATCCATTGATACTGAATGTATATTTTTTAGTATCATTTACCCTGTAGACTGTAAATACATTTGAGGTGAAGTGCTCCAGATAAGATGAATACTACTAACACTTTAATGAAAAAGTAAATGTAAACATTAAATTAATATTAACTAAAAACAGCAGGCTACTTAGCAGTATACACTCTATAATCCCAATTTTTGTTTATGTACATATATATGTATAATATACACAGATAAGAAATATATTTTCTAATGCATCAGCAGGGGGTATCTCTGTGGGATTATGAATCGTTTTAAATGGGTTCTTTGTAAAATATTAAATTTTTTCAGTTTCCTTCAATAAACATGTATATAACAGTGTTTTAGAAGAAGAAATCTCAGTTGTTGTAAATTTGAATCATTCAAAATTTGTCCTTATTAATACTTTCTTAAATTTCCCCAGTGAAGATTTAGTCTAAAAAAGCTAATAAATGCAATTAGCAAAAAAAGAGAAATGCTCCCAACTTAGATGATGAGAAAATTTACGGGTCCATACATATTACATGTGTAAAATCTTGCTATGCTCTTTCTCCTTGTCTATCAGTTGAGGCAGTAATCTCATTCTCTGGAGCATTTTGCCTTCACATCTCTGCAATTCCAACCCCTTCACCAGAGATTGGTTAGGCATAGGCATATGGAACAGCTCTGACCACTGAGATAAGACAGGACGTGTACTGAGAACTTTCTTAAAAGGCATGAGGAAGAGATATGCTCTATTTCTTTGGGACGTTGTATCTAGATGTGATATCTGGAGCAGCTGTTTTTCTACTGTTATAGGTCGAATTGTGTCTCTGTCGCCTCCACTCCCCCCCAAAAAGATATGTTGGAGTCCTAACCCCCAGCACTTTAGAATGTGACCCTATTTGGAAATAGGGTAAAATTGCAGATATATATAATTGCAGATATAATTAGTTACAGCGAGGACATATTGGAGTAGCGTAGGCTCCTAATCTAGTATGCCTGATGTTCTTACCAAAAGGGGAAGTGTGGATACAGATATACACACAGGAAGAATGCCATGAAAAAATGAAGGCAGAGAGATTGGGGTGACGCTTCTATGAGCCAAGGAATGCCAGAGATCATCAGCAAACCTCCAGAATCTAGGGGAGGGGCATGGAACAGATTTTGCCCTTACAGCCCTGAGAAGGAACTAACCTATGCACACCTTGATCTTGGACTCCTAGCTCAAGAACTGTCAGACAATACATTTCTGCTATTTAAGCTATCCTGTCTGTGGTACTCTGTTGTGGCGGCCTCGGCAAACTAATGCAGGTGCCCTGAGAGGAAATAACATGAAAGTGAAGGTGAGTGCTGTAGAGGTGAAGTAGAAAGTGCAATGTCGTCCAACGTGCTATCCTTGGCAGCTGAATTAACAAACCTACACCTTGCAGTTCCACTTCCTTGGGACTTCTTGATGTGTGCAATATCACTTTTCCTAGTTGTGCAAATCCTTCTGAGTTGCTTTCAATTACTAGCAATTAAAGGAAGTTAACTGATTCATCCCTCTCTGGTGTTCTCTTTTGCAACCCAAATTTTGATGTCCAACACTGCCTCCCGTCCACCTTCTCCACAAGCTCCCCGAGATGTCTCTCCATATGCCTGACTCAGGAGGAATCATGCCATATTTGCCCTTCTGTGGCTTTTGATTATTTTACTTAATATAATGTCCTTCAGGTTCATTCATGTTGTCACATATTGCAGAATTTCATTCATTTTTTAGGGCTGAATAATATTCCACTGTATCTATGTACCACATTTTCTTTGTGTATTCACTCACCAATGGACATTTGGGTTGTTTCCATATTTGGGTACTGTAAATCATGCTGCTATGTACATGAGAATGCTAATATCTTTTCAAGATCCTTATTTCAAGTCTTTGGAATAAATACCCAGAAATGGGATCACTGGATCATATACTAGCCCTATTTTTAATTTTTTTTTTAGGAACCTCCATACTGTTTTCCATAGTGGCTACGCCATTTTGCATTCCCACCAACAATGTACATAGGCCCCAATTTCTCTACATCCCTGCCGACACTTATATTTTGTTTCCACCTATCTAAAGGTATCTTATCTAGAGTTATCTAAAACAGTCGGAATCATAGAATTGAAGAGTAGAGCCATGGCTGTCAGGTACAAGGGGAAGGACGTAATAGGCAGTGGGTAACCAATGGGCACAAAGTTTCAGTTAAGCGAGAGGAGTAAGTTCTAGAGATATGTGATAAAACATTGTGCCAATAGTTAACAATATTACATTGCACACTTAAAATCTTGTTAAGAGGGTAGAACTCATGGTTAGTGTTCTTACCAGAAAATAAAATAAAAATCCAGGAGGAAAGAGGGATAAATCATTTCCACCCCCTTGAGATTGCCCTGCTTCTGAAAAACCCAGAAGGAAGGGTGGTATCTTTCTCTTCCCACCAGTAGGAGTCAAGTGTAGCCATGATCACTGCTCCTGCATTTAGACAGCAGCATTTAATGAGGAGAGCCCAAACAGACCTGCCTCTCGAATTTTTCATTGTTATACATTCTTTACTTAATGCTTTAGGGAGTGCCCAATTGTTGCAAGGTAGAAAGAAAAGCAATTTCAAGCCTATGCTCTAGCTCCTCAGTTTTTAGAGTTGGCTTTTGGGCCGGACTCTCTAGGACTGAAGAAAAGTAGCTATTTTTATACACTGCTCTGGTGGAGAGAAGCTTTGGAAAGCTGCGTGGTTGGACATAATCTCCAAGAGGAAAAGAGAGAAGAAAGTGCCTAGAAAATCAAAGAAGTCTTTGAGATGGGCTGTTGCTTCTGAATGCCGGCCAGTTGGAACTCCCCTCCCTGTACAGCCCAGTTAGCTGCCAAGGCTAGCGGTCTCTGCACAGGTACAAGGGCCACAGGACCACAACCGTGCAGCAGCCCCTCTGCCTTTTGCTGACAAGAATGGATTCCTATGACTTCTTCATCTTCACATGGCTTCCGCAGGTCCTTAACTTGCTCAGCTGACTCACACCTCCACAGGGAAATGGGACATGGGTTTTGAGGAAGAAGATACTCACATAAGCTATCCAGCCCCTGGTTTCCACGTGGAACTCCTTGTTAGCTGTCCAGCTTCCATTTGGTGCAGAGTAGGAGTGGGGTGGGTGGGTGGTACCAGGAGCCTCTCTTAGTGTAGCCCTGCTTCATCGTTACCCCAGAACAAGAAGGTGGTGGTGGCTGACTTTGGGCTGGCACGGCTCATGGTAGAAGAGAAGACACAGCCCAGAGACCTGCGAAGCCTCAAGAAGCCAGACCGCAAAAAGCAATACATGGTGTTGGGCCACCCCTCCTGGATGGTACCTGAGATGATCAAGGTGAGTGGGCCGGACCCACCCGGGCAGGGCTGCGGCCCCCAGTGCCTAGCCGCCTCCGTCCCCTCAGCTTCCCCTTTGGGTCCTTGTTTCCTTGCCACTGTAACAGATCACTACCCACTTGGCTTAAAAAAACAAATTATCACACAGTCCTGGAAGTGGGAAGACCAGTCAGTGTTGGTGGCCTGAAGCCAGGTGTCACCTGGGCTGGGTTCCTTCTGGAGGCTCAAGGGGAGATCCCGTTTCCTTTCCAGCTTCTAAAGGCTGCCTCAGTCCATGGCTGGAGGCCCCTTCCTCCGTCAAAGGCCAGGACCCTGGCACCCTCCCAGACATCCGTGTCCATTGTCAAGTCTCCTTTCGTCCCTGCCCCCTCATAAGGACTTTTGTGATTGTATCAAAGGTATTCTCCCCATCTCCAGATCCTTAACTCAATCACACCGGCAAGTCCCATGCAAGTGACATCTTCACAGGCCCCAGAGATCAGATGATGGACACCCTGCCCCGCCCGGGTCCTCTCTCCCACTCCATTTCTTTTTTTGTCAGGCCTGTAACACAGTGGCCCACGTATGCCCACACCCTGCGCAGGTAACATGCAAACAGAGCCAGGGCAGGCAGAGCCAGGGGCATCTCAGTGCCAGCACTGACCAGTTGACGTGGCCCCCTACATCTCACTGTGATATCTTAACCTGCAAGCCTGACAAAACTTTGGATTTTTTACCCTGGGATGTTGGTATGGACTTTCATCTTATTTACTCCTTCATTGAAAACATGGTGGTAGATTGATATGCAAAGAAATGTATTTTTGAAGGTGGGTATTTTCCTGCAGAAAAGTAAACAGTGGGAAGTGTCTTTCCTGAATACTTTGTTTATCGGAGCTGAAATGAGTGATTTGTGAGGTATCCACACGGAACTTGTGAAGATAAAAACTTTCTTAAAAAAGACTCAGAGGGTGCAAAGAAACTAGATCATCCTTCAACCTGGTTTTAAAATACAGAACTTACTATTGCTATTTCAAGATCAGTATAAAAATAGATAATATTGAGCAGAGAACATTTTATTAAATACAACACTTATATTTTTTTTTTAGCGCTGATCTATTGTCAATCAATCAATAAATATTAGCCATTAACTGCTTCTGCTATTTTAAATTACAAGCTACACTATTTCTCTCATATATCATTTACACACACCACTTACTAAGTAGTACTTCTGTTAAAAGTAATTTTCCCTTTGAAATTTCTCTTATGTATATAATTATAAAAATGAGGTTTGGGGATAACTATAGAAATATTTTTTGTATTAAAAATTTACTATGAACTTATTTTCAGCTGCTTTTGTACACTAGATTTTTTTTCCTTCTATCACCAAAAACGTCTGTTTTCGGTTTATTAATTTTTAAAATTATTTTCTTTCTTTAAAAAATAACATAGAAATAGCAGACTTACTGAAGGGGAAAGGATTTTGGAACCAAAGAAGCCAGACTTTTAGTCCTAACTCTGTTATGCATTTGTTATGTGAACTTGGTCATACATCTCTGAACCTCAGTTTCCTTATCTGTAAAACAGGGATAATAATTTCTATTTCACAGGGTTGAATGGACCATCCGTGAAATATATCTGGTGAGTGGTGGACACTTGACTCATTATTTTATAAGCTGCTTTATTCTCTAACACTTAGGTATAGTGAATTGTTTCTATTTCACAGTAACAAGGCCACAGAGCTGTTATCATTTATTTAAAAAATTGTAATTGAAGGTATTTTTAGGGTTCTACCATCATGTTAGATTTGCTTTCCTTGAAAGTATTATATGGGTAGCAGGAACTTTAAAGAGCAATCCTTAAATGCCATTTTCACTTAAAATGTTGGAGTTTTGCAATAGGTTCTTAAGATCAATAGAATTCCTGCCTTGATTCAGATGGATTCAGCAAATGACTTAATTGGCATCTTGACCTTACCTGACAGAGAACTTTGCTTTGGTTCTTTGATGATTTCCATTACTTTGTAGGTTGTGGTGGTTTTCAGACACATGTTACTCAAAGTGTTACAGATTTTTCCCTTTCCTATATAGCCTCTGAAGGGAGGAAATATGATTCTATGTTACAATAATATTATAGTACATGATGCTCTTCAAAGTTTTTCTTTATTATATTATTTCATTATCATATTAACTCTATACAGTACACAAGACCAAGAATATTCAGATGAGGAAACTAAACCCCAAAGAAATAGTGATTTGTCTGAAATTATAAGCAGAATCTAGAATCCAGTGTTAATATCACCTTTTTAAGAGTATTTTTCCTGCATAAGATAGAGTTGGTTCTTAAGCTTTTTTGGATGCTGGAGTTATTTGAGTTTCTGATGAACATGAGATGTCTCTCTCCACATGACAGTGGAAATAAACATACGCGCACAGATTGTCTGTACTTCATCTCCCCTCCCCGATTCAGGTAGTTCATAAACCTCTGGTTTTAATAGTCCACTTATGGCTCACATTGCATGGAACCTGCTAAGGCAGCCTGGTTTTGCTGATTTATGATACTGCATTACATGTAAGTGTGTGGGGATGTGAGTACCTGAGACGCACAGCACAAACCTTCCCCCAATAATGCACTCTGTTAGCTTTCACCACAGAGGAAGGATAAAGGTTGGTTAATTCATTCATCCTGTGTTCTATGGAAAATGGGTAATCTACAAAATGTTAACATCTTTTCCTAAGAAAAAGGAATGTTTCACTCAGAAAGGCTTAGGAAATGCTGCCTATTACAGTCGTCTCATGGAGATTCACTTGAGTTTATCAAAGGCCCTGGCAGTCTTTCAGTAAAGAAACCAGTGTAACTCTTTGACCCTGCTTCTCCCCATGTTATCAAACTTCATAGCCTTCCCCCCCTTCCCACCTCCCCCCACCCTTTTTGGAGAGCTCTTATACCCAGTAAAGAACAATTTTTCTTCTTGCTTGTTTGAAAGAATTTTCCTGCCAAACTGGACCCAGGGATAGAAAAACTATGTGTGTGTGAATGTGTCAGGATGCATCTAAACCAGCTTCAAGAAGGGAGAAGAGACAATTATGTTAAACCTTCTGGAAATGCACAATCATCAAGAAAGTCACACTTAATGTAAAAACAACCTGGTCCCTATTCCTGTGTTTATTTTTTCCTTCTTAACCATTTCATGACATTTGCCACAGAGTGAAGGAATAGCTTTAGTGTAGTTTACTCTCACAACCTAAATAAATGGTCCAGAAAAATGAAAGGAATTTAGGCCTACATCTTCTGTTCATTGCTTATTTTTCCTTTTGAATTTTATTTTGCTTCTCTTACTGTGGGAATAGTTGCTGAAGAGTTTTAAGTGTGAAATACTTTTGTGAGTCAAGTTTGTTTCCTCCTGAAAGGAGAAAAAATTACCAGTACCAGTTTGGATTTATTTGTAATGGTCATTAGCTATTTTCATCAACCGGAAATACAAGCTTTTAAAAAGTGGAGTGGTTAGATGTGAAAGCAGGTTAGCTGGGGTCTCTTGGGAAGTGCCTACTGTGAGTAGTCACTGGAAGAAGATACACAAAGAAGCCTCTGGCATAAGGGAAGCCCCATTCCATGTTAGGAAGCAGTTTTCAGACACTTTTTTTTTTTTTTTTACAGTAGGACTAATTATTTACATGAAATCTAATTTGGAAGCGAGATATGAAAGAAGAGACAATAAGACTGATTGAAGTGTGGGGACTTGTTGCCTTCTTCTTGCCCTCATTTTTTTTCTCCCAAGATTATCTCTGGGAAAGCTGACAGCTCCAGGTTTGACATCATATCCTTGATAAATTTGTCAGTTTAATATATTAAGTGGGAGACTTAAAAATACGTTTAAACTTTCATAATTGTAATTGGGACTCTAGAATGGGAGTTGGCAATTTTTTTTCGATAAACAGCCAGATAGTAAGGATTTTATGCTTAGTGGGCCAGGGTGTAACATTAAAAATATTGTGTAGATAATTATATAACATGAAAGCAAATGGGTTTCCACAAAATATTTTGGAAAAATTTAAAATATAATAATAATGGTTATTGGGCACAAGTTTTTATAATATAGGTTGGCTAATGGGAAGAATTGAATTTTTGAAAATAACATTTTGCTTAATTGGAGATCAAGTTAGCAAATCAATTGCAAGTGTTCATCTGTAAAAACATTTCTTAGCTTGTGGATGTACAAAAATAGGCAACGAGTGAGATTTAGTTTGTGGGCCATAGGTTGTCGATTCCTTCTTGAGAATATACTTCGACTGGAAAATAGCAATTAGGAGATTTCAGTTAGCCATTAAAGTGCTTTTATTTTACAGTGACAGCAATGAAACACTTTCTCACCGCTATCATATTGGCAATGCTTTTTCTCTTTGAAGGTGAAATTACAATATCCCGTGTTGTGGATCGTCAGAAAAAGAGAATTTCACATTTCCTCAGTGGGAGTCTTATCTAGGATAAAATTTGTCAAAATGTGTCAAAAAACCTAAAAAAGTGCACATTCACTTTGTTTGATCTGGTGATTTAACTTCTAGGGATTTAATCCAATGAGGATTATATTGAAGAATTTATGGGCAAAGTTATTCATCATGGTACTGCTTATCATAGCGAAAATTTGGGTGCGTCTTAAATGCTCAGCAATAAGAGGATCAGTGAAATAAATTATTGTAGAGCTATAAAAGAGATTATTAGGCAACCACTAGAAATTACATTGTGGAACTTTATTGACATGGAAAGATTGTTTTCAAAAAGTAAGCTATGGACATTATGCATAGTATGATCCCATTATTGAATGGAAAATATGTGAAGCATACATGCAAAACAAAATGAAAGACTCCATGCCAAAACATTAATAGCACTTATTTGTGAGATAAGAATATAGATCATTATTAGTAGTAGCACAATCATCAGTACTATTTCTTGGGTGCTTAGCAACCGCAGCCACTCTGAGAAATGCCTCACATGCATAATCTCTTGTAATCTTTAAGTCAATGGTATGAAACAGGAATGCTTATATCCTCTAACATCATGGGGATGCTGAGGCTTGGAGAAGTTAAGTAGCTTCCCCAATTGACATAGTTGGAAATGACGGGTCTGGGTTTTGTTCTCAGAGGCGTCTGATCCTGGAATTTGTACTACTGTCTCGCATGCCATACTGACTCTCTTATTTTCTTCATGCTAATTTCTATTTCTAATCTTGCTCTAAAGTATCAGTGCTGTTTTTACAAAAATTGAGGATGAGAACATTGGGTGCAATTACACTAAAACCACCGAACTGCCATGTGGAACATTTAACTGTTTCTTGTTCCTTTACTGCTGATTCTGGGCATTTCCATCTACCTGTCTGTTCCATTGGCTCAGGGCTTCCATGAAGATTTGGAGGACAGAAGTCATTACTCTAGCTACCGTAAACAATGGGTGCTCCAGCTGCTTCTAAGTCTACAACCAAGCCAAGAAAAATTTGTTTTTTCCAAGATGAAGAATAATCTTCCATACTCTAAAGGTAAATTCCTTTGCTCCAAGAGACCATCTGACTCTAAGAGCTTTTTAGAATCAGTGCAAGAAGTGGGAGTAGTTGTCGCCTGGTGACCAAGAAACTTCCTCTCACTTCCTCACTATTCCCTGCCTCCTCACCACATTCCCTCAAAAGCAAATAGGAACAGCATTAGTCCAGGAGGGGAGTGTTAACTTATTCAAATTAACATCTTAAGTGCTTACTTAATAATGTGTCTATCAGGCATAAATTATCACCTGGATTCAAACTTCATGATTTTTTTTTTTTTCTGTATGCTAGGCCACCAGTGTTATAAAAATGATAACTATTAAACTCCGACATTTTCCATTCACTGAACAAGATGAACTGTTCTTTCCTGCTAAATTGCTCTTTAAGATAATGAGTCCTGTCACCAAAGGTCTGTGATCATCTTGCCACTTTGGTTTGTGTGATTACTGGGTTACAGAGCACAGTCAACATGATCAATTTTTTTCTCCTGACCTGTTTTGTCACATCTTTTGTTCCCAGGTCCTTGAAAATAGGATGATGGGTAAATTTATCCTTCTTAGGAGTTATGAAGAACCATAGCTTCATTTACTGAATGCAAGATGCAGGGGAAATGGCCTATTGTGAAATGATGCCAGATCACAGATAGACAGGTAGGGCCATGTAAAGCTATTGCAGGAGATACATGAAGAATTTTGAAACACCGGTAAATTAAAAGTGATTATAAGTATAAGTCTAGATATTGAATTGAACTTATAGTAGTCATTATTCACTCTGAATCATTTTAGAGTAGGCAAAAATCAAGTTGTACAGTAAAGAATAATAAATAGTAAGTATAGTAATTGAAGGTGGGGTAGAGGATACAGGGAGCTAGTATATAAATATAGCTCTGATGTCTTTTTACTTCCCATTCATTTAACAATTAGTAGCTCTTTAAAATAAATTTCTTTAAAAAATAATTTCTGTTTGGGGAACAATTAGTCTTATTTTGGGGACTTTGCTCTCTTATGTTGTGCACAGTCTCAGAGGGGGAAAAGGAAATTAATTCTGGAGGGCAAGATGGCTGCAGAAGCTCTAAGAATCATGACCTCATATCACAGTATTTGAAGGAATGTGGCCCTTTCTTGTATTCCTTTCTCCAGAGCTCTTTGACACTTCCCTTCAGGTTCATTGACCTACACTGAGGCCAATCACTATAAAGGGGTGTGGAATTACTGTGTTTGGCTTTTAGGCCAATCATGATTCACCCCCAAGGTCTAGAGAGTTCAACTTCCCTTGTTGACCAAAGGCTTCTTGAAGAAGGATGGACAGTTTGGCTCCTATTGGCACAAAGGAGAGTGAATGGTTGCTGGGTAGAATGGTTGCTGGTTTTTGTCAAAGTTGTTTTTGGCCAGTTAATATTACCAATTCTGGTAAAAAAATTTTTTTGACTCTTATATCTTCTAAAAATTCTTCTCAACTCACAGTATTCTAATTCTTTTTCACATTATTAATTTTCTTATCAAGCTCATTATTTATAGACAACAAATCAAATATTTTAAAAACATATGACTCAATATATAATGTTTTATTGTAATGGTATTTTTTAACATGGATTTTATTAAGGTGTATTTTTAGAATCACTACCTAAAATTTCAAGATCTAAGAAATAAAGTAGGGGAAGGGAAAAAAATTATAGTTTATTGCAGGAATAGAAAGTTATTGTACACACACAAACTTATCTATTTCTTTGGGCTGTGCTAATGGGAGCATTTAAACCCCTACAACTTTACATTGTTTGTTTGTTTGTTTGGTAGTTGGATTATCTGAGATGAAGGATAATGTTATGGGCTGAACTGTATTCACCCCAATTTTATATATTGAAACTAACTCCCCCCTCTTTTTTTGGATTTGTCTGTGGTTTATTGATTATAATACCCAAGACATAGGCATTAAAAGAAAAAATGCATAAATTGGACATCATCAGAATTAAAAACTTTTATGCAAACTACACTATCAAGAAAGTGAAAAGTGGTGCCTGGATGGGTCAGTCAGTTAAGCATCCTACTCTTGATTTCGGTTCAGGATGATCTCATGGTCATGAGATTAAGCTCTGTGTCTGGCTCTGTGCTGACAGCATGGAACCTGCTTGGGATTCTCTCTCTCCCTCTCTCTCTGCCCCTCCCCCACTCTTTCTTTCTCTCTCACAAAATAAATAAATAAAAATTGGAAAAAAAAGTGAAAAGAGAGCCCACAGAATGGGAGAAAATATTCACAAATTATTTGATAATGGATTAATATTGCAACTATATAAAGAACACCTACAACTCAACAACAACAAAAAAATCAATTAGGGGGGCCTGGGTGGCTCAGTTGGTTAAGCGTCTGACTTTGACTCAGGTCATGATCTCACAGTTAGTGGGTTCGAGCCCCACGTGGGGCTCTGTGCTGATAGTTCAGAGCCTGGAGTTTGCTTTGGATTCTGTGTCTCCCTCTCTATCTGCCCCTCCCCCACTTGCACTCTGTCTCTCTCTGTCTCTTGAAAATAAATAAATGTTAAAAAAATAAAAAAAAACAATTAAAAAATGGACAAAGGACTTGAATGTTATTCAACCCAATGAAGACATACAAATGGACTATAGGACATGAAGAGGTAGTCAACACCATTAGTCATCAAGGCAATGCAAATCAAAACCACCATGAAGTACCATTTCACACTCACAAGAATGAATATAATCTCTAAAAATGGAAAATAAGTTTGGTGATCTTGTGGAGAAATTGGAACTCACACATTGCTGGTGGGATTGTAAAATGCTGCAGCCTTTGTGGAAAACAGTTTGCTGTTCTTCAACAAGTTACATATAGATTCACCATAAGATCCAGCATTCAACTTTTAGGTATAGAGCCAAAGAACTAGGGACAAGGGGCTCAGATGCTTATAAGATATCTTAAAATAAAAATAATATATGTCTAAGTCTCATGAAGTGGGCTTTGATATGTCGTTCCTCCCCTTCTTAATAACTTTAAATTTCTTTCTTTCTTTTTTTTAAATTTCTTTTAATGTTTACAGAGCCCACTGTGGGGCTCAAACTCATGAACTGTGAGATCATGACATGAGCCGAAGTTGGATGCTTAACTGACTGAGCCTCCCAGGCACCCCTAAATTTCAAAAAGATGGTACCAGGCATATAATGGATACTATGGAAAAGATGCAGAAGAATCAGTCGTTTCTGGTGAAAACACGTAGTGTCTATGAAATTACAATGCAGCTATAAGTCTAGGTTTTTTCCCTGAATGCCAGCTATACCTCTCTCTCACAGCTTACTTGAGTCACTGCCCAGAACCAATGGATGAATGGGAAATGCAGCAAGATGTGAAGCAGAGTGTTAATTAGTAGCAATGAATGAAAACTCATGATTTGTGAAGAAATCAGAAGCAGAACTGACTGTAGGAATTCCTGTGATTCATATAAAACATCCTGACTTTCTGAGCTATAAAATCCTTTCTTGGTTAATTTGAGTTTTATTTCTCTTGCCATTAGTAAATTATATATAATATGCCATATGGTCTGGAACTAAAATTAATTCAGCTTCAAGAATTTTGTATCATTCTTTGGTATAAATATCTGAGACCTTGAGTGGAAGGAAAAATTCTTCCTCTATCCTTCAAGGTCTTCCAGCTGGACTAAGAATTAAATTGACATAAGAAAGATTAACAGGAAAAACTCAGAGTTTTATTAAGTGCATACAGAGGCCCAATAATGAAATTGAATAATAAATTGATCAAGGCAGGCAGTTTTTAATACTTTTTAGACAAAGGAGACAAAGACAACGATAATAAATCTGTAAGGAATTGACAGCACAAAAGAAACTTAACGTTGGAAGCTTCAATTAGTAAGGAATTATAAACAAAATTTGGGCTGGGGTATTACACTAGTAAAAAGTAACAAGAGTTGTTTGTTATATATCCTTATATATCCTTATATCCTTCTTGGCTCTGAATTTTCCATCTCTGGTGATTGGGACATCTCTTTTCCTCCTGGTACAGGGAGTGTACCTATCACATGGGTTTATTTCCTGCTTTCCAGAGGACAGAGAAGGATCTGAGTGTCCTTCTGCACAGGCTGTCTTTTAAGTAACTTTTATTTAAAATAATCAATATGGGGGTTCCTGGGGGCTCAGTCAGTTAAGCATCTAACTCTTGATTTTGGCTCAGGTCATGATCTCAAGGTTGTGAGATAGAACACTGTGTTGGGTTCTGCCCTGGGCACGGAGCCTGCTTAACATTCTCCTGTTCCCTCTTCCTCTGTCCCCACTGTCTCATTTTCTCTCTCTCTCTCAAAAATAAAATAAAACAAAATAAAATAAATCAGCATGCCAAAGTGGACCATCTTGGAGCATCCTGCCCTTGGCCCATACAATCTCAAAAGTTCGAGATTGAGAATGTTTTCCTTTGAGTTGCATTTAGCATAGTAATGGTAGGAATAAACTTAGAAAGTATGTCAGCTTAAATCATACCATAGAGACTTTTATACCGTAGAATAAAGGAGGGGGTTGGAAACAGTGAGGTATTTAAAAATATATATATACCTCACTATCTTATAAAGGGAAACACCAATATATTCAGCAATTAACTCTCCAAAATTCACATCTAGCAGGCAGGGGTAATAATCATGACTCAGCACTTCTAAGAAAGAATGAGAAATACTCAAACTGACTTTTGTCAAGATTAACTGGAGAAATTTCTTAACTGAGTTGGAAAGCT
The DNA here is from genome assembly GCF_023721935.1 of Panthera uncia. Lineage (NCBI taxonomy): Eukaryota > Metazoa > Chordata > Mammalia > Carnivora > Felidae > Panthera > Panthera uncia. The sequence continues at coordinate 16,092 of NW_026058287.1, forward strand.
TTTCATGATGGCTAATTCAGACTTCTTGATTTGACTCTTAAACTCCTGCTTCCCCTGGGTATTTAGGCCACAAAGGCTGACTAGTCTCACCTTACAACATCAAGATGCCCCCTGGGGCTGCTGACAGCCACATCACCATGCTCAAGTCCATTTCCTCCCTGGCTCCTAGACCACACACAGTTCTCAGCCTGTGCCTCTCCGGAAACCTCCAAAACCCTTTCTCTTTTTCTAGATGAGCTTGTTTCCTGTTTTCCTGAGAAAAACAGCAGAGAACTTCCATTAAGGTGCCAGAACCACTTCTACACAGCTGTATGCATCTTCTTTCTCTTCTGATGTTATAGATGTTACCAAAGGAAAAAAATTCTAATGCCTCCCCTTGTCTATTCAGACTGCTCAACAATTCTTCCCTCCTGTTCTTTGTAATCAAATTGGTCCTTTCTACCTGAATATTCTAAGACTGTAAATATACTTTAAAAAAAAGTTTATTTATTTTGAGAGAGAGAGAGAGGCCAGAAGCAGGGGAGGGGCAGAGAGAGAGAGAGAGAAACAGATAGCGAGAGAGAGAATCTCAAACAGGCCCCAGTCTGTCAGTGCAGAGTCCAATGTGGGGTTTGAACACACAAACCTCAAGATCATGACCTGAGCTGAAACCAAGAGTGGACCAGTGAACCAACTGAGCCACCCAGGTGCCCCGACTGTAAATTTGCTTTAAAGTGTCATATATATTAAAAAAAAAAAAAAAAAAGGAAAAAAAAAAGAAAGGAAGGAAAATGAAGTCACTTCTGATGACCTCTCATTTCCTTCCATTTTCATACCATTTCTCACCTCCTATTTAGAGCTAAGGTTTTGAAATGAAATTTTGATATTGGTTCTCTCCAATTCTTCTTCTATTCTGTCTGGAATTCAATAAAATTGGGATTTTGATCCCACCAGTACATGTAGCTGCCCTTGTGAAGACCATCATTCACCTCCACGTTGCTAAATAAAATTGTCAATTTCCAACTCTCATGCTGCTGACTTCGAAGCATTTGTCATCTTGTTCATTCCCACTCTTTGAAATGTGCTCATCACTTGGCTTTAAGGACACTCCACTTATCTGTCTTTTCCGATTACCTCCCTGGCCACTCCTCAGTCTCTTTGAAGATTCCTACTCAGACCCTGATCTTTAAATATTGAGGTACTCCAGTATTTAGACATTGAGCTTCTCTTTTCTTTAAAAAATTTTTTTTTAGCATTTATTCATTTTTGAGAGACAGAGGGAAATAGTGTGTGAGAGGAGGAGGGGCAGAGAAAGAGGGAGACACAGAATCTGAAGCAGGCTCCAGGCTCTGAGCTGTCAGCACAGAGACTGCTGATTCACAGTTTTTTGTCTCCAGAGCAGATATCTCTCCTGAATTTCAGACTCATAGACCCAACTGCCTCTACTGGACAATGCTACCTGGGTATCTAACGGATGATTTAACATTAATGTCCCCAAACCTGCTTCTCCTACTCTTCCACATCCATCTTTCCAATTTCTTGGATAAAAAGTCATGACTCTTTCTTGATCCCACATCTGATTCTTCCACAAATTCTTTTGGCTCGGCCTTTAAATTTTTTTCTAGAATCTTACCATTTCTCACGACCATCACAACTGCCAGTCTAGTCTTATCCAACATTGTTTCACAATGAAATACTGGAATACCTTCTACCTGGTATCCCTTTTTCTGTTCTTGTGTCTCTGGTAGTCTCAATTCAGATGCTGGAATGATCTTTTTATTTATTCAAAAAAATTTTTATTAAATGTCCATTCATTTTTGAGAGATAAAATGAGAGCGTGTGCAAGCAGGGTAGAGGCAGAGAGAAACAGGGGGACAGAGGATTTGAAGTGGGCTCCGTGCTGACAGCTGAGAGTATGATGCGGGGCTCAAACTCATGAACTGCAAGATCATGACCTAAGCTGAAGTCGCAGGCTCAACTGACTGAGCCATCCAGGCACGCCCAGAATGGTCCTTTTAGATGTAAGTCAGTTCATGTAATTCTCTGTGCAAGATTTTCTTATAGTTTCTTCCCATCTCATTTGGAATAAAAGTCAAAGGTCATGTTATGTGCCTCCCATGCTGGAATTATTATGTGTCACCTCATCTATTTTCTCCCTCATTCACTTCCTTCTGGCACAGTAGACTCAGATGTTCCTCTGACAGGCCAAGTATGTTTCTGCCTCCGGCTTTTGCAGTTGGTGTTTCCCCTGCTTTGAACATTCTTTTCCCCAATATTTGTAAGGCTTGCTCCCTCATCATGTTCAGATTTTTATTTAAATGTCATTTTTAAAGGCCTTCTCATATCAGTTATTAAAACTTCTGCCACCTCGGGGCACCTGGGTGGCTCAGTTGGTTAAGTGCCCAACTCTTGATTTCGGCTCAGGTCATGATCCCAGGGTCATGGGATTGAGCCTAGCGTTGAGCTCAGCACTGAAGGTGGAGCCTGTTTAAGATTCTCTCTCTCTCCCTCTGCCCTTCTCCCGTGCTCATGTTCTTTCTGTCTCTAAAAACAAAACAAAACAAAACAAAACAAAACAACCCCAAAACAAAAAAAACTGCAACCATCTTATGCCTTGCTTTATATTTTTCCATGGCACTTTTAACCTCCTGACCTGGTAGCTATTTTACTTAATTGTTGCCTGTCTCTCTTCTAAAATGTAAGCTCTGTCATGGTAGGGGTTTTGACTTCTTTGAACCCAGCACATAGAGCAGTGCCTGGCACTTAATAGGTGCTTAGTAAATATTTGAATATATGAATGTATGAATAAAATTGGATGGTCATCTAAATGTGACCTGTACAATTTTCCAGCAGGTATGAACTAAGTTAGTGTTGTAGAGCATTAGGTTTCTGTTTTTTAACACAGGAATTCTATCTTATAAAAGTAAAAGGTATTCTTCACATTGATTAGATAGACATTATTATAACTGGTGAGCCAATATAGGGAATTAAATAAAATTAGTCAAGCCAAAGGTTACACTTTTCATTGTTCATTTATAACTCTTTTTCCAAAATAGATTTTTGTTCCCTGTCACTTCAGTGGTTTTGAATGCTTCCCTATATTTTTTGGCTCAAAAATGGATTATCTCTGTAGGTCATCTGTAGAAAAGTGGAATTTGTCACATTTATAAATGATCTTTTGAATGCCAACACAGATAGCAGAGTAGAGGAAAGTTAGCTAAAGTTAGGTTTTTGAGTAATTCTCCAGGTCTGAGTGGTTTCAAACTGTAGGGTGCATAGGAACCCCCTGGGGCTGGTTGTTCAATACGACTTCCCTGGCTCCACTCCAGACTTGCTCTTCTAGAATTTCTGACAACCGGCCCTGGGAATCTGCACAATGCCCCCAGGGATTCTGATGTAGGAGCTCCTGGACTTGCCTTTGAGATATGCAGCTTTGGTCATTCAAAAGATGTCTAGTGTCTTTCCTAGAAATCAAGCAAAGGTTCATGGTAAGAAGAAAAGTATCATAAATTTCATACCTGTGGAGACCAATTATCTTGCTATGAATGGTGGCTTGTCTGCAAACTGTCCCCAATCCCCAGGGTGCCATCTTACATATGTGCTGTGGCGTACAAGGGGAAAGCAGTAATTTCAACTAAGCTCTGCTTGATCAATAGTAACCTATCACCTTTACTGAAAAAATAATTCTGAGGAAATGTCACATAACTGTAGGTGGTTAGAATCACCTCCTAGCCGTGTTTGCTGACTTATCATGATCTACTCCACAAATGACTGCATTTTTTTGGTCCTAGGGTTTTGTCTCCTTGCTCTTTCTTTGTCCTAAGGGAATCAGGTGGTGAAAGGGGTCAGAGTATGACACACTGTTACCATGGAGACCAGAAGCTACTCAGCTCCTGTGTGGGTTGTTTCACCACCCACCCCCCCTTTCCAACCAGCTGTTATTTCACCAGAGTAAAAGGTTTTTACCAAGTGGAAATACGAGCCTTTGAATCCTTTTCCTTTAGCTGTAGCTTGAGCGAGAGAGGAACGCCACAGATCACTTTTCATTATTTTGAGACAAAGTGCCAAGAAAATGTTGGGTTTGGGGTGGTGAAATTTCCTGTCATCATGGTGTTTGGTTTCTGGACTTGTAGTTTTTTTGTTTTAAGCTTTTGGTTAGCATATTATAATCATGAGTGGGAAGACGTGGAGTGCTTTTAAGCACTCACCTCCTGCTATGAGAGAAGGAAATGGCTATGTTCATAATTGCAAATTATTTGATAAAATTCTATCCACCCCTTTGAGGACTTACTATATCCAGGCACCTTTCTAAGTACTTAACATGCATTATTTCATTTAACCCCACCTCAGACTATGAGGTGAATTTTATTATATCCATTTTATAGGTGAGGAAGCTGAAACACACGGAGTTTAAGGGACTTGTGCATGCAGACTTTCTAGTGAGGAAACCAGAAGAAGAGTAAGGGACACAGAGGATCCACACTTGGACTAGGATCACTGCTCCAGAGAAGCTACTGCTGAATCCATTGTGTGTATTGTGATAGCGCTGCTCTATAACTGTAACCAAGGTCATGTTCGTGTTAGATATGAGTGTGTAAGTCACAAGGCTAAATCAATAGTTATTCCAGCAAGTTGTGAAATATCCTGGACTTCTGGTATAGCTGACACCCTGGTGCCTGGACCACAGCCTCTGGGCCCAGCTCTCATTTCAGTGGTAGTTGTGGTGGGCAGGTCTGCTGTAGCTTAGTCTCACCTCAATCCAGCCAACCACCACCTGGAGCCCAGTTATGGGTCTTTCTGTGCTTTATCCTAGGGTCTTCTCTGACTCTAGGGGCTTCTTATGTTGTGCACAAGAGCATCCAGATATTGCAGGAGAGTTCATGTGCTTAGGGACAACTCTTAGACAATGGGGGTGGAGGTGGGAGATTAGTGCGTAAATGCTCCAGCCTCCTATTGATAGCTGGGTAATTCCACAAGGCATTTTATATGCTTCTCCAAGGTCCTGGTAGAGACAAGAATCCATCCTTGAGGACTCCATCTGTGACCTCGAAAAGACAACTTACAATAATTTTTCTATCTCCTGTCTCACTCTCTCCACTTATTTGCTCCTGTTTCCTGGGATCAGTTCCTAAATAAACTATGTACAGCCAAGTCTTTGTCTCAGGTTCTGATTTCTGGAAGGAACCCAAACAAAGAAACAGAGTCATTTATCAGTGTTCAAAATTGTGATGATTATGCTATAGGGAGAGTATAGAACCAAAGTATGATCAAGTCCATGTGCTCAAGTCACACTTGTGTGTGTGTGTTTGGATTCTGGCTCTGTCACTATACACTTCATAACACTGTCAATCCGATATTTTGAGCCTCAGTAACCTCAAATGAAAAACTGGGAAAAAAAACTACTACCTTGTAGAATTGTTGTGAGCTTGCTCAGAACCCTGACAGACCAGTCTTGGTGTGGCTGTTACCCTGTCCCACCTGTGGACTCCCACCCCTCATGACCAGGTATTAGGTGATGCTAAGCTGGGAAGGAGGGAGAGCGTGAGATAGTCATGAAGATGTGCATGTGACAAATCAGCACTCAGAACATGCATTTTGTTTTTTTGGGAGAATAAGGAGAACTAAATGCTGGCTAGTGATCTCTGTTTATAAAATATGGCAGAGGATTTGTGAGTCTATGTTGTCTCAACATTCTTATAAGGAATTTTATAAAAAGTATCTGCTTTCTTCCATTCTGCTTAGACAAAAGAACTCTGAGTCTACTGTAACATACAGAGAACTCTAGAGACTCCCAAAATGCCAAGAGCTTCTATGTAAATTACACCTCCATTTATTAAAATGCTTCTACTTTATTAAACTTTCTGCCTCTTGCTGTTAAAGAGATGTTACAGTGAATGGGAACAAAAGTGGGTGAGTGTGAAATGGATCTAAAGTTGCCATGGAAACAGGTGGTAAAAACAATCAGTGAAGAGATATGTGTTCATCCAGGAAGTCTTCAAATTGCCCCCAAAGGCCATCTGACTATAAGTGAGCTGCATAACCATAGCTGATGCCCTGTGCCACTGTGCAGCCCTAAATCTAGGTAAGGGTAAGAGAAAGCTTATCTTTCACAGACAGCTATATGACTCTGAAGATAATAGAAGTCATCTATGCGTCGATTCCCTCCTCTGCCTTTGCAAATAACAGGAGACGTAGTGAGGAAGGCAATAATAATGACTTACATGTGAATTGCTCTTTCCGTATTTCCAAGGGGTTTTGTGTTCACTGACCCATTTGATTCTATAAGACAGGCGGTCTTGGCCATACGACACCAGTATCACAAAGAGCACAGAGGCACAGACAAATTTGTTTAAGGTCATACAAATAGTAAGTAATTAAAATGGAACTAGATTCCTGAACTCTTGTTTGTGCAACTTGTTTTTTTTTCTGCTAAGACATAGCCCAGAGATATAGTGGAAGAGAATAGAAGACTTGGATGTCAGTTCCTCTGCCACTGGGAAGAAATCCTAACGGTGCTGTTGGGAGCTCAGGTTGGAGTGCTAAACGTGGGTCCTCTTCCTCTCCTTTCTGTCCTCCATTTCTGCCCTTATCCAAACCTCAATGTTTTTTTTCCCCCTGCAGCAGTTTTTCCTCCATAAAAGTTTTCTGAAGTTAAATTATAGCCACATATATATCCTTTTCAGAGTAACTCAGATGGTAGTGAAATATTGTGATTTATAAGAAATATATATTGGTCATTCAGATGACCAAATCATCCAAGGTTCCTGGCTTAAAAGTTCCCCAAACTCTTGGAGTTTCTTGAGTGATACAAATAACAGAAACATAGTATTGGGTCTCGGGCCCTCAGTTTCTGAAAGTGCATAGAGCCATAAAGGTGAAATGGGTATTAAAGGAGTTAAAACCAAAGCAAAGCACCACCACTTTATACAGGTAAAGGTCATACACACTGCAATATGCTTTCTTACTTTAGTCCTTCTCTATACTTAGGGTAGATGAACTGCTATCACAAATACACTCTCAAATGAGTAATGGCTTAAGCACAATAAAAGAATATTCCTGACTCATGTCATAGGCCTCAAAGGGTCGATAGGTCAGAGATGCTGTTCTCCACTTATCCTTAGGCTTGAGGCTAATGGAAATCCTACCTTCTTCAAGGAGTGGCTTCCAAGTTCATCCTGAGGGTGTTTCTATTTCAGTAAGCCAGAAGAGGAGAGGCTTAGCTTGTTTTTATGGGCCAGGCTTGGATCACAGGCTTTCATATTCAGTGGCTTCACCTAATTGGAGGGGAGTGGGAAATCCAGTCTGGGTGCCTAGGAAGAAGAAGAGACTATGGACTCTGGAGCATAGCTTCCAATCTGGGATAACTTTCCCCTTCATCACCCCAATAACCTATGTTTCACTGTAAATAAAGTGTTACGTGGAGACACCAATGAAAGCAAAGAAAAGCACATTTATGAATGCTTTCTTTATTCCCAAACAGAAGTTTATCTTTGGAGGTATCAACCAGTAATCTTGTGGTCTCTTTACTCCCCTCTTCCCTTCAGCTGCGAAATGTTCTTGGGGGGAAAAATAAACTGTCACAGAGACTCTGCCTAAAGGCAAACAAAAGAAGGGGGAGATACTGGCTCACCAAGGAAGGTTTGTAATATTCAAGATTTTCAGACTTGGGTGGACAGTACATCTCATCTCAAGTTTGTTTGCATATTCATTTCCCCGGTGACTGGTTCTAAGGGAGAAAGCCTGAGGCTTTTGCAAGTGAAGGGGAGGAGTCCCAGAACAGTTAAGGGGCTCTGGGAAAGGAGACATTCTCAGGGCTTGGTTTTGAGTGGGGACTTATGAATCGTCCCGTAGGGGGTGTGACTTGTCAGGTTCCTTTGAAATCACTGATGCCACATAGTCCAACACTTCTTTGTACTTCCTCATTAGGCTGATGGCACCACCGCATCTTTTGCCCACCATGCTGGGTTTTGTTTTAATTTTTATTTCTGTCTCACAAATGAACTCCCTTCCTTCCTTCCTTCCTTCCTTCCTTCCTCTTTTCTTTCTTTCTTTCTTTCTTTCCTTACTTATTGTTACCTAAATTAACCCATTTATTGTAGGCTAACAATGTTTCAAATGGTGGAGCTTCTACTGCCCTTTCAATTCCTTCAGCCTTCGGATGGCAGATTTTCCTGTGACAGCAGAAGTGATGTTATAAGCTCAGGCACCACCAGCTACACCCTAGTGTCAGACCCCCACAGCTCATCTTTTCATTTTGGTTTTGCCACAGAAGGAGAAAGTGTGCTCTGTATGCTGGGTTATTTCAGTTTTCTTCACCATTTTTTTTCTGAAGGAAGAACCATAGTGGGTCCTGTATTTACCTACAATTCCTACTTTCTTGGTGCATTTAGCCATGTCACTGGAAACCAGTTCTGAGCCCAGAGAGACAAATGAACTCCTTTAAAAGCAGCTCTTGGTTTCCTCTTCTCATTACGTGTCTTTCAGAAATGCCTCTTACAACCTTCTGCAGAGTGTCGTGTGTATAATTTCCTTATATTAGGAAACCATAAACTGGAAGGTAAATAACAAATATAACCAGTATAAGACCACAAACACAGGTAATGTGTAAAAATTGTGATAAAATATATGTGCTTGGAGAAATGTTAACAAATCATTAGCTGTAAAGCAGGGATGAGATTACACATATTATTTCTTTTATATTTACAACAAGGTATGAAGCAGATCCTATCCCATTTTTAATACTTTTTTAATACAAGGGAAAATTGGGACATAGAAATTATTTAGTCATCTTTCCAAGGTCAAATGGCTAGGTTATATAAAGGATTTGAACTCAGCTTTCACTCCAAATCCTGTGGATTTAATCATTATACAAGATTATTTCAACCTGGGGATTCATACACTAAAATATTTTCCATTTGCTTTTAGCTACTACTTGAAAGTATAAAATAGGGAGTTGGGTACTTGATGGAAATGATTGAAAATGATTATCTTCAAAGTAACTTAAGTTCACATCTGTGCGTCATATTGGACAAGGTGTTAGGAAAAAATCCTGCCTCTAGAAGCTTATGCTTGAAAACACCAATACTTGTCAGAGCTGTGTTTTAATTGTATGTCAGTGTTAACATTTGATTGCTGGCTTATCCTTTGAGATTCACTTTGGATACTACCACTTGCAAGAATCTTTTCCTAGGTATTCTCAGAAGAAAATTTCTTCCTTTTTTTATACTCTAAATATTTTGTCAATATTTTACGTATGCCATGGAGTTCTTACGCACGACTCTTTCTCCCACACAAGGGTTTTTGGGAAGCAGGGCCATATACTGTACATATTTTTACCCTTCATGGTGCCCTTGCCTGGGGTTTTATACATGATAATTGTACTATAAACGTTTGTTGAAATGAGACTGAATATCTTCCTTTAGCTGAAATATGACCCCTTTTTTAGTTTTACCTTTTAATGGAGAAAATTATATCCTGAATTTAGGTTTTCTTCAACCTACCTTTCTCCAAGGAGTCTTAGGAAAGAAACACTTGAACATAAAAGTGGTATATAGGAGAGAATTTGATTGATTTGATAATTTAATCTTTCCAGGTTTTTCCAAGTTCGCCCCAAAACTTGTGTCATCAAATTTTTTTGGCTTTGATAGTAGATCGGACTGGATATTTATTAAAATCATAACTTCTGATGCTTGGATTTTACTCGTGTAGGAGATACACAGCTATGTAGACACTGATTCTAGTGTCATTAAAAGCAGTGCATTATCACATTGTAAAAATTGAATTATGTTTTGTGAAAAATAAGTAGACTCCCAGGCCCAGAAGAGAGAGTGTTAATTCACTGGATTCATGTATTTGCTTCTCTAAGACCATTTTAGAAAGAAGATGATCGAATTCCATTTCAAAGAATTTGAGGGTTAAAGATTTTACATCTTGTAAGCAATGACAAGAATATTGATCTTCTTAATACTAGTGTGCTAAAAATAAGGAAAAACTTCTCCTTGCTCTAGAATTAGAATTAATGTTTCTTTGTTCATTCATTCATTAATTTTTTTTTCTTTATTTATTCCCTGACTTTTGCTTCAAGGGAGCTTTGAATTTCTAAGGTAGTTTCTCTTCCAAATTGGTTAGAATCAATTCAATGCTTTAAGAAATAATTGGTCTCTATTACATGGATCTTTCGATTATTTCCCTGAAGTCTTTCTTTTGAAGAGGGAATGACAATGATATTCCTTCCACACAAAGAAATCATATTCATTGGTGTGCAGTTATATTGGTGAGTAACTGTAATGACATACACTCTCCATAAAACTATAATAAATGTCTCACTCAAGTTATCACATTGTAAGTAGGACAAATGTAAATTTGGAGAATTTATAAAAATGTGAATATTTATTATTTTGTAATTAAAATGTTTATTTTTGAGACAGAGAAAGACAGAGCATGAACAGGGGAGGGTCAGAGAGAGAGGGAGATACAGAATCTGAAACAGGCTCCAGGCTCTGAGCTGTCAGCACAGAGCCTGACGTGGGGCTCAGACTCACAGACCATGAGATCATGACCTGAGCCAAAGTCGGACACCCAACCAACTGAACCACCCAGGCACCCCAATATTTTGTAATTAAAATGGATAATAATGTGGTATGTTTTCTAAAAAGTGCTTGTGCCCATCTTAGAGGAATCTTGAATCCTTTAAGTTTCCATGTTTCTAAGGTGCCTTTTACATTTCAAATATAAGGCTCCATTTTGTTGACCTATCGATTGGTCATCCTCATTACTGGGCGTGTTGGCAGAGTTAGAGGTGTTCTGCATTGTGATGATGCACTGTTGTTTGCTGTCTTCTGGCAAACACCAAAAAAGAAGGAAGCATAAAGTGGATCAAAGTATCTTTGATAGAAGCTTCTAGCAGGGCCATTTGAGGATGAGACAGTATGTCATTTTTCTGAGTATGTACAACTTCAAGTGACTTATTGAAAATTACATACTTATACCTAAGTTCTTACAAGGGAGTGTGGGGAGAGGTTTTTAACAGTAGGTCAAGGAGAGAAAAGGATTTTATGGGTCTCTGGGAGAACTAGACAGGAACAAGAAATCACTTAATTAGCATTTAATCCACATGTATTCTGACGCCTGAAAGCAGCGTTCTGTTTTAGAATGAAATGTGTCTCCGTTTACCTTCCACAAGTTTGAAAAGATAAAGCATTACATTTTTAGAGAATAGGTTGATTGATTTCCTGTTGGCTTCCCCTCCCTCATCTTCCATGTCCCTGGGGTGGCCCTCTCCTTAGGGTGATAGGAAAGCCTGGGAAGTGAGCACAAGTTCAGCAGTGAACTTACTGATTGCTCTGAATCCCTGCTCAAAGTGCCTCTGGGCTTCCCAAGCATCTGGTAATTCCTTCCAAGAAGTCTGGATTAGACCAGACGTGACACTGAAAGTGTGAATTTACATGACTTAATCCCACTGATTCTTTGTTTGTTTCTTTGTTTATTTTTGAGAGAGAAAGAGAGAGAGAGAGAGAGAGAGCATGCACACATGAGAGAAAGCAGGGGAGGGAGGGGCAGAGAGAGAGAGAGAGAGAGAATCACAAGCAGGCTCAGCTGTCAGCACAAAGCCTAATGTGGGGCTTGAACTCACAAACCGTGAGATCACGACCTGAGCCGAAACCAAGAGTTGGATGTTCAACCGACTGAGCCTCCCAGGCGCCCTAACCCCACTGATTCTGATGGCAGTCAGCATGAGAGGCTAGAGGACCAAAGAGCTTCTTTCTCTTTATTTTTTTTTATTTAAAAATTAAAAAAATATATATTTATTTTTGAGACAGAGACAGAGCATGAGCAGAGAAGAGGCAAAGAGAGAGGGAAACACAGAATCTGAAGCAGGCTCCAAGCTCTGAGTTGTCAGGACAGAGCCTGATGTGGGGCTTGAACCCACAAACCATGAGATCATGACCTGAGCTGAAGTCACACACTTAACCAACTGAGCCACCAAGGCACCCCTAGCTTCTTCCTCTTTAATTGACAGGCTCAAGTTGTCACTTGTAAGTACAGTGAGTCATGAGACCATGACCTGAGCTGAGATTAAGAGTTGGATGCTTAACTGACTGAGCCACCCAGGCGTCCCAAAACTCCATACCTTTTAGAATGAAGGTAAAGAGTTTTTGTTTCATATTTTTGTTTGTACTCCAGTAATTTTATTTGTTTATTTATTTTCTTTTCAAATTTTTTATTTAAATTCTAGTTAGTTAACATACAGTGTAATATAAGTTTCAGGATCAGAATTCAGTGATTCATCACTTATATGCAATACCCAGTGCTCATCATAACAAGTGTCCTCCTTAATACCTATCACACATCTAGCTCACCCCCCACTCACTTCCCTTTGTCAACTGTCAGTTGGTAAAACGTTTTTAAAAATGCATTTCATGTCTACCATATTAAGTATTTAGAATATTTAAAAAATTATTATTATTATTATTGAGAGAGGGAGAGAGAGAATGAATGGGGGGAGAGGGGCAGAAGGAGATAGAGAGAGAGAATCCTAAGCAGTCTCCATGCTTAGTACAAAGACCCCCCCAGGGTTTGATCTCACAAACCGTGAGATCATGACCTGAGCCAAAATCAAGAGTTGGAAGGTTCACCAAACATCCCACCCAGGCGCCCATTAAGTATTTAGAATCTAATTCAGTTATTCCCTGCTCTTCAAAAGTTTGCATTATGCCACTTCGCTTTTATGAAAGACCTACATTAGTACCTGTTTTCACTGAAAAAAATCCAAAGAGGATTTCTCCTTTTACAAAGAAAGGTGAAAAGTGAAAAATAGCCTTCGGTGTTATATTTGCAGCGAGCCGTTATAGAGGCAGCCCTCACCTAGAGCAGCAAGAGCGGCCCCACCTAGCCCCTTCCCCAGGAACTGCACTCAGTATCTCAGCTTTAAGCTGCCATAGCTTTGAACTGTGTCGTGAGCATCTGTGCTTTATTTCAATTTATTTTGTGCATCCTTTAGAAAAACGTGTCCTATCAGAAAATCCTAAGATAATTTATTTTTGGGGTCTGAGGATGCTTGAATATTTTTTTCATATAAATTAATGGTAATTGCTTCTGTGCCTAATGCCATTTCAGCTTATGAAAATTTTCATAGGAATTCTCTCCTTTCAGATAGTGGGGGAAACTTGTATGAAATATGTTTTTGCCTCAAAGATGTAATAATTTTGAATAAAATCTGAATAATTCTAAAATGACTTGCACACTAGTAAAAGCAAATTGAAAGGTTCTAAGAAAATGAAAATCAAAAGATGGCTATTATACTCTACATTGTGTATTGACTCATGTAGTTTTTCTTGTTTTCCTTTTATGTCTACTATTGAATATAGGTAAATCACTTTATTTTGTTTTACTATTTTCAAATCACAAAGCTAATAATATTTGACATGGAGAAGAATAGGTTATGATATATTATTTCTATCTTGGTGACACTTACTTTTATGTTTATATAAAGTTATTCTTAAAATGATGTAGTAAGAAGCACTTCCAGAAAATTGGACCAAAAATGGATCTCCAAAAATGCATTCCTCCATAAAAGCAACAAGAGCAAACTCTTCCTTTGCCTGATAAATAAGAACAGTGCAAAAATTATCAAGATCGACTTTTTCAGAACTCTGGAAAATTAACTAAAAGCTTGCCACAATCTAAAGAGGATTTATTCAAGTATTTTTTCAATAGAAGCTTGGTAAGAACCGTGAACTTGGTGGATTTAAAATTTTCCCTGTCCCATCACTGTCTAACTTTCTCTAAGATTGGAAGGTTGCTGGTTTTCAACAACTCCAGAGAGTTAACTATGTAACGTGTCTTTAGCTTGCTTGCTGCTAATGACAGCATTACCAATGGATAGGTAGAGAACACCAAGCTGGGGTGGAAAGAAACAGATGCAGACACCCTCTAAGGATTCCTCCCAATTTTCTCCTTTCTAAGAAGAAGGTGACACGATTTTAACTGGGAGAAACCACTATTGCAAAGGAACAGTGCCAGGACAGAAATGTAGTCCTTAACACCAGAGGCTTTCCATTCTGAGGGGGTATCTTTCCCCTCTCCATTGAGTAAAGACCCTGGGCTCACACCCTCCTTGGAGGAATCCATCATTAGCTGAGCTCTCCAACACTGCTCTCTTCCAGGCAGAAAATAAGACACTTTAAGTCTGACATTGTTTAAAAACACCATGAAGTTAAAAAAAAAAAGTATACTAGATAAACAGATACATGAACCAAACAAAGAATTTAGAATAAGCAAATAAAATCTCAGAGAAATGAGGATTGTGGCAGACAGTGAAGGTTGGCTGATTCAATGTTCTTGCCAACCAGCTTTTGCTTTGTCTTCATCTACTATAAGAGTGTGGGAATTCAAAACCTACCATCAAGATGGCCTTGCAGAACTTTGGTTGGATATGTGACACAATGGTAGATCATGAGATATAAGAAGTCTGTTAAGGATTTCTGGGAAACTCTTTGCCTATAAATGTATTGCTTCTTTTCTTCTTCCTTGTTTTTGCCCTCCCTTCTTCTTACTACCAGCTGCAAGATGGCTGGAGGGCATTCACCACATACCTTCCATAAGGGAAAGATAAGGAGAGGAGAGACTTTGCCCCTAATACTTTGAACTGCCAGCAACCACTTCTGAATCTTTTGCTGTTTGAGAAAGGTAAGCAGTTTAATTTGTTTAAGACACTATTACTCAGATTTTCTGTTACTTAAATGTATAAGTAATGCAGATAGGAAATTGGACATAAGAAAAAAATTAGTCGTGAGACAATTCATTGGTAATATTTAGTATGAAAAATACAGCTTAAATAAAGAACTTAATGGATACAATGGAAATAAACTAAAGAGCTAGAGGAGGAGGTCCAAGAACTTTCTCAAGAAGCATCAGAAAGAGATAAAGATACGGACCATATGACAAAAATTTAAGAATTATGGAAAATAAGGTATTTCAGATGGCAAGACAAGCAATAAATAGAGAGAAAAAATAATTGAAAACATAATGAGTAAGATTTATTTAATCTAACAAAACATGTTCCTGCAATGAATTGACAGATTTCATGTGGTGTGAAAAAAAATAGGTAAATGATAACTTATACATCTGCATATTATGATGCCATGTAAGAACATCTAAGTGTAAAAGAAAAATTCCAATAGCTTCCAGAGATTCAAAGCTGATTGCCTCAATCTAACAGGAATTTCATTGTTATCAGTTTGTGCAATTGCAATGTTGGATAATGGAACACTATTTTTAGAATACTGAATAAAAAGATATTTGAATCTAGAATTTTTTCCAGCTGTATTATCATTTAAATGTGTGGGAAAAAAAAAGCCTCATGTGCACAATGCTTCAAAAGACTCACCACATAATGACCCTTTTTGAAAACACTCTAGGACAAGAGTCAGAAACCATGGACCATAGGCCCAAACTGGTCCACCACATATTTTTGTAAATAACGTTTTATTGGAACACAGTTCTGCTCCTTCTTGTATGTAGTATCTGTGGCTTCTTTTCAGCTATGACGGCAGAGTTGAGTGGTTGCAAGAGTCTGTATAATCCGCAAGCCAAAGCTATTTGCTCTCTGGTCCTTTGCTGAAAAAGGTTTGTCAACTCTTGCTCTAGGACAAAGTACTCAAGCAAGGAGAGAAACAAATCTAGGCTGCTTCAAAATAGAGAAGTTAGGATGAGTAACTAACTTGGTTGGGTTCACTGTTTAAATAACAAAGGATGGAAGCAAGCCAAAATAGATCCCAAACAATCCAGAACGGAAGTGTTTTATCTGATGATCACACTGTTGTGGAAAGGCCAGAGAAGGCAAGTTGATGTTAAAGTATTTGGCTTGTTCAGGCAGCACTGTAGCAAAAGGGTCCTCAGGTTTGTGTTCCACGATGGCATCACACCTAAGGAGGCATCATTTACATTATAGGTACATCTAGAGAGATCATTAAGACTTGAATTCTGGCCCTCACATTCCTACTTTTCTTGCTGAAGGGTGGAGTGGGGGGTGAGGCCAGAAGTATATGAGTTGCCACACTGTGATGCCTGAGATATTGAGAGGGCAGCACCTGTGGGCATACAGCTAGTGGGGCTGCTGCCTGGCAGGCTCTAGAAAATCCTCTTGACTAGTTAAAAATGATTTTTTTCTTTGAGGAAGTGTTGTCTTTCCTTAACTCATACAAATTTGCCTCTGAGCTAGCAGTTGGTGTTTTAAAAGGGAAAAATCTAGCTATGAATAGGCTTAAAAATAATAGAAGAAAGTAAATGGATATATGCTATAAATAAATTAGTGATACCCACCAGAAGCATGGAAATAGACCAGCAGAAGAATAGTCTATCCATCCAATGGAAGATAGAAAATGAGGGGGAACCAGAAAGTATGGTAAATAGAAATGCAAAATAGTCTGTAAGAAATACATCCAAATGTAGCTATAATTACAATAAATATAAATGCAAAAAACTGATCCAAAGACACAGATACTCATATCAGATTTTAAAATGGCAATTGTTAGGCAAGAGAATCAAATGACTGTATCTCCATGGAAACACAGACATGACGTAGTAGTTGTCAAGTGATCATTATTACTGTGCTTTTTCTGTATTGAGTTAATTATTCAGAATCAAAGCAATCTCTGATATCCTGGAGTCAAAGGTAGACATCCTAAGGTTTTACTTTCCAATTAGTTATCTGTTCCAGCAGTGACTCTGCTTAGTAAAGTCTTAACATGACTTAGTGATCAGAAAGAAAACTTTTAGGATAATTCTCAAGAGAACCTTTTACATGGAAAAAATTTGCCTTACTAAAAATAAAACTTAATGAAACAATACTAAATATCATAATTTTGACAATTTTGGTTAACTTACTCGGAACCAAATTTGTCAGAAACGAA
>NW_026058287.1:37983-43716 GCF_023721935.1 Panthera uncia
AACGTAAAGTCATACACATGGTACATTCTATTTTTTTGGAGTTGGTGAAACAAAAATCATTCTAAACAATATTACTGAGATTGATCACCACTGTGGTCCTTCACAATGTTGTTTAATATCTAAGAATGTTTACACTGCAGAATTGCAAAATTTCCACTGCTTTGCTGTACCTGGACTGGTAATGGGAGAGAATGATAACATTCAGGGAATAGTCGTATTGTAATAGTAACCATTTCAGTATCTTGTTCATCTACAAATGTTTTCTACAACAAAATTGTTAAACCTCCAAATATTCCAATGTCATGAAAATTTATAGCTAGAGAAATGGGAGGAAATTAGTTTTGGTGGCTTTACAAAGGACATTAAACTAGAAGCCGGATAAAGCTATTCCTTTTGGCTAATGCACTAAAAATGCCAAAAGAAAGACATACTATCTGTGTCTGCTTAGAAGAATTTGGAAGCCAAATATGTTAGATTCAGCTATATAGTCAATATCTTGTGTCCAATAGTGAGTTAGATTGAGCCCAGGACAATGAGAAGGAATGAAGAGAGGAAATAGATTGGCTGGTGAGGGCAGAGCATCCAGTGAGTTAAACCTTAAGGAAAATAAGAAGGAGGAGAGCAATAATGAGGTCCTCTTTGTTCTACTACTGGCATTTTAGCATTGTTTACCCAGGACACAGCAGGAAACTTTGTGATTACTGGTAATATTGCTGAGACTTATTTGAAAAATGGTAGCTTTAAGTGCAGCACACTTACTTGACATTAGGCTGCTCATAAGTAACTACAAAATTTCTAACAGCTCTGGCTTCCTAATTAGGCTAAATTTTGGTTGCCTCTTTCTAGTAAACAATATCAGTGTTAAATCAGAGATGAAAGCAATTAGAGCAAGTTCTGTATCTTCTTTCTTTACATACATATGTAATATATTTTTTGTCATTTAAAAAGTATTTATTAAAAACCTAGTATATGTCAGGCATTTTGGTTGGTGCATTAGTTAACTCTGGTTAGAATAAAGTCCCGTCATTGAAGGAGTTAACATTTTAGTGTGAAGACAGGGAAATGAATAGGATATTACAATACGGCATATGGTTCTAAGATGTTTTGGGAGCCCATAGGAGTGTCACTTGACCCAATTGCAGCTACCAAGGATGGCTGCTTGGAAAAGTGCAATTGTTAGCTGAAATCCAAAGCATGCAAAGATTAGCCAAAGCATCCAAAGCATGAAGGCTGGTGGGGGTAGGTAGCAGGTGTGGAAGTGTATTCCAGGCAGAGAAAACAGCCTGTGCAAGGTTCAGTTGCTAGAAACACTGTGGTTCATCCAAGCAACTATAAGGAATTCATTATAATTCAGGAATAGAGCATCAGGTTGGAGGAAGGGGAGAAAAGAGATATTATTAAGAACTACTCTGTAATCCAAGGTAGGGAGTTTGAACTTCATGACAAAGGCTCCAGAAGCCAGTGGAGGGGTTAACTAGGGATATAAGGTTATTTGCACTTTAAGAAGTTCATTTTGGAAGAAGTTTGAAGAATGGCCTGGAAAGGAGGAACCTGGGGGGCCAGACCAGAAATTGGGATACTATAGTGTAAACCAGGTAAGAAATAGAGGTGGTTCAATTCATATAAGTAGTTGAGTGAATGGAGACATGAGAGGGAGAGGGGATGATTGGAGTTGATGACTGGTCAGACATAAGGGAAGAAAGAGAAGTTAAAGCTGATTGCCAAAACTTGTGATTTGGGCAACTGGTGGATGATGATATTCTTGGAGACAGGGAAAATCAAAAGGAGCCTTTCATCTCACAAGAGGTTTTAAACAGCATTGTATGTTTGCCATTGTGCCTGAGCTGCTTTCTATTTCAGGGATTCTTACTGTTCCTCCTTCACATTCCACAGTTTCGTTCTCATTACAAGACTTCCCCCATTATTTTGTCTATTTTCCCTGTCTCTCATTGGGATATGTTTCCACTTTTATTGCTGCAATGTAATGTAATGTAATTCAATTTAATTTAATTTTAGAAGGGGGGAGGGGAAGAGAGACAGAGAGAGAGAGAGAAAGAGAGAGAGAGAATCCTAAGCAGGCTCCACGCTCAGTGTGGAGCCCCATATGGGGCTCGATCCCTGGGATCATGATCTGAGCTGAAATAAAGAATTGGATGCTCAACAGACTGAGCCACCCAGGTGCCCCTTATTGGGCTATGTTTTGTTTTTACTTCATTAAAGGATATTGCTGGTCAAAATTTTTGTTGTCAGCCCCAACTATGTAAGTTTTCAGATGCCCCAGGAGCATGAGAAAACTGTTACCAACTGCTCCCTCAGTGCTCTCTCTCAGATCTCTACTTTAAATTTGCATTTCTTTTTTTTTTTTTTTTTTTTTAAACTTTTTTTTTTTTTTTTGGGACAGAGAGAGACAGAGCATGAAAGGGGGGGGGGGAGAGGGAGAGGGGGACACAGAATCGGAAACAGGCTCCAGGCTCCGAGCCATAGGCCCAGAGCCTGACGCGGGGCTCGAACTCACGGACCGCGAGATCGTGACCTGGCTGAAGTCGGATGCTTAACCGACTGCGCCACCCAGGCGCCCCTAAATTTGCATTTCTAATCCATTTAGGACTTTGAGGTACTTAGCAATAATTGTCTTCTTATTGAGCTCTTTATTGCCATGATGCATCAGTTGCTTGAAAATTTGTTTTTATATTGATTGTGAAAGATTAGCATCGGCTACACTCAACCACAAATACTCTTGTCATTTGCTTGTGACAACATTGAGGACTTAAAGGCTGAAAACTGAGTGAAAGCCTTGACACAATTACCAACTTTCTTATTGTGTTAGTTTCCTATTGCTACTTTAACAAATCACCACAAATTTAGAGGCTTAAAACAACGTAAGTTTATTGTTTTAGTTTTTTTTCCTTTTCCAGCTTCTAGAAACCATCTTTCTTTCTTTCTTTCTTTCTTTCTTTCTTTCTTTCTTTCTTCTTTCTTTTTTTCTTTCTTTCTTTCTTCTTTCTTCTTTTTTTTAATGTTCATTTATTTTTGAGAGAGAAGGAGAGCATGAGCAGGAGAGGGGCAGAGAGAGAGGGAGACAGAGAATCTGAAGCAGGCTCCACGCTGTCAGCACACAAAGCCCAACGTGGAGTTCAAACCCATGAACCGTGAGTTCATGACCTGGGCCTAGATCAAGAGTTGGACACTCAACCAACTGAGACACCTGTATTTCCTGACTCAGGTCCCCTTCTTCTATCTTCAAAGCCATTAATCATGGGCCAAGTCCACTGTATAACTCTGACCTCTTCTACTTTCTCCTCTTCCCATTTTTGCAGACTCTTGTGATTACATCGGGCCTAGTTGAATAGTCTATGATAACCTCTCTATTTTAAGGTCAGATTAAGTATTAGTAACCTTAATTCCATTTGCAACCTTAATTCCCATTTGCCACTTACATAACACACTCAGATTCCAGGGATTAGGGCATGGGTGTCTTGGGTGTGTGGGTGGATCATTATTCTGAATACCAGGCTTATGAAATCCCATTAAGCAGCATTTTAATTGTCAAGGTTTTTCTTCTGTTTTTTTTTTTTTTAATTTTTAAAGTTAAAAAAAATTTTTTTTAACGTTTATTTTTGAGAGAAAGAGACAGAATGTGAATTGTGGGAAGGACAGAGAGAGAGGGACACACAGAATCCAAAGCAGGCTCCAGGTTCTGAGCAGTCAGCACTGAGCCTGACATGGGGCTTGAACTCACAAACTGTGAGATTATGACCTGAGCCCAAGTCCGACGCTTAACCGACTGAGCCACCCAGGTGCCCCTCTTCCGTCTTTCAAATGTAATTGCATCAAGGTAATTAATAACTTTCATGAGGCAAAGTACAATGGAGAGTTCTCAGTTCGCAACTTAACTTTTGATTCATGAATGATTTACTTCTCTCTAATGCCCATTCTTCACCTGGCTTCCAGGGCATTACACCCTCACAGCTGTCCCTCTGTCTCATGGACTACTTCTAAGTCTCCCTTGCTGGGTGTCCCCATTTTCTCTGAGCACATAATGATAGAGTGCCCCAAAGAGTTCTTTGTCCACTGCTTTTCAGTATTTGTACTCACTTCCTTGGCAACCTCACGGACTCTTAAGGCTTTAATATCACTCATAAGCTGACAATTTCCATACTTTTATCGCTATATTTAGACCTCTCAAATTCCAGACTTCTGTATCCAGCTACTTCCTCTACATCTTTATGTGAAAGTCTAACAAACATTTCAAAGCCAACATACTCATAACTGAATTCCTGGTCTTCCCATTGAAACCTGTCCCATTTGTGATTTGCTTTATCTCAGTTGATGTCAACTGTATCATCCCAGGATCTTAGAATAAAAATCTTATAGTTTTCCTTGAGTTCTTCTTTTCTTCATGCCCCATATCCCTTCTGTTGGAAAATCTTGTGGCTGTGCCTTTAAAATATATTCAGAATTCATCACTTCTCAACACCTTAACTGCTATCACTTTGGTCTATAAACTATTTTCAGGACCTCAAGACCTACATAACACTGGTGGAGGTTGTCTTGTAATAAGGAACACTGTACTCAGAAGCATGGTGTACAAAATTGAAGAATCTGCTATTTTACATGCAGGCAAAATCTTCATACTTTTATCATATACTTTATATACCTTATAGATTCCTGGATAAATGCACTATCAAGTACAAACTTTCTTCAATCCTAGTTTCTAAGATGTTTCATTCTTTAAGAAGAAAGGAAAGTCATCTGGCTTTAAAAATTATAGCAGCATTTCAAATTGCTTTCCATGACTGGCCAAATACAAAAATGTTCTGAATATGTTTCTGGTCAAGGTAGATGCAGATATACTTGGATTTAGATTATACTCACTTTATCAAACTGTATTAACACTTACTTTTAGTGGTTTGAATAAGAGCCTGGGAGCACTATATCCGGATTATGTAGGCAGGCAGACATCAACCCACAAATATTTTATGCATTCCTTTATATACATCCCAAATACCTGATACTTCCTGACCAGAGTAATAGCACTAGGCTAAATTTGATACACTAAAATAATTTTTAATTACAGACAAGACTTCTTTTGATTAAATTGTCAATTTGATCTCCCATAAAAATGAAGGAGAAAAGTAAAATTTGCAGCCTGGGTAGAGATCACGTCAAACTTCCTGCATCAACTGATACGGTGATTTTGCATTAGTATCTTGAATGCTTCTTTATTACTAAAAAAGTTTGTGTTTCTAGTTGCTGGTTCTGATTAATTTCTTCCTCCTTATTGCACCCTGTTGGGGATATTTGTTTGAGATAAATATTCTAGAAAAAATTTCCTTGCTATCCTTTAGCTATCTTTGCAAAGTTTTCTTCATGGTGTTCGTTTTTTTTTTAACAGAAATATTCAAAATGAATTGCTATGGCAGCTTGCACACTGGAACTTCCCAAATCAATCATAATGTTTCTTAGAATATTGATGAGAACACACTGTCTGCCCCCAATGATGGCCCTTAACTATTTTTTGTCTCTTCTCCAGAGAGATCTATCAAAGGAGAGAAAGAAGATGACGTGGGCCCTCTGAAATAAAACACCACTGAGAAAACCTTCAGGAATAGAAACAATAATGTCGCGGCTGGCGCGACAAACACCGAGGTCAGGGTCCTGAGGGTAGGGGAATGCAAGAAAAAAAAGAAGAGAAAGTTTGGGGACAGGAGGGTCCCCTGGGCTGATGGCCCA
>NW_026058288.1:0-43676 GCF_023721935.1 Panthera uncia
AAGAGAAGAGAAGAGAAGAGAAGAGAAGAGAAGAGAAGAGAAGAGAAGAGAAGAGAAGAGAAAAAAGAAATTGGAGCACCTGGGTGGCTCAGTCAGTTAAGTGTCCGACTTCAGCTCAGGTCATGATCTCATGGTCCGTGGGTTCGAGCCCTGCATCAGACTCTGCTGACAGCTCAGAGCCTGGAACCTGCTTCTGCTTCTGTGTCTCCCTCTCTCTCTGCCCTTAACCCACTCGCATTCTGTTTCTGTCTCTCTTAAAAATAAACAAAAAAAAATTTTTTAATACAAAAATTTAAAAAAGAAATGAAAGAATACCATGGATGCATACTATATTCCAGTCACACTGGCCTCTTTCCTGTTACAAAATGCTCTTCACCATTTGGCCCTCAACACTTGCTCTTCCCTGTGCCTGGAATCATCTGGAATCATCTTCTTCAAGTTCCTCCATACCCTCCTTATTTTCATCCTTAAATCTTAATTCAAGTATCACCTCCTCAGAGAAGCCTTCTTTGAGATTGCCACCCTCCACCATCTGACACTCTTCTACCTTGTGTGAACTCTTTCATGCCATTTACAAACATCTGTAATTGTCTTAAATATTAGTTTAGAAATGTTATCTTTTTTACAGTAATATTTATAGCTACTAACATTGTATTAAGCACATTATAGGTGCTTAATGAAGATAATGCAAAGTCAAATATTTAAAAAACTTAATACTGTTCTCACACACATCTATACACACACACACACACATACACACACACAAATTTCACATTAATATACATCAAAAGAAACACCTGACTGAAAAAAGCAAGAGTAATGGAAAGAGCCCAAATGTCCATCGACTGATGAATGGATAAAAATGTGGATGTATATACAATGGAATATTACTCAACCATCAAAAAGAATAAAACCTTGCCATTTGCAACCATGTGGATGGAACTAGAGTGTATTATGCTAAGCAGAAAAGTCAGTCAGAGAAAGACAAATACCGTATGATCTCACTCATATGTAGAATTTAAGAAACAAAACAGTTGAACATAAGGGAAGGAAAAATAAAATAAGATAAAAACAAAGAGTAAGGCAAAACAAAAGAGACTCTTAACTAGACAGAAGAAACTGTGGGTTGCTGGAGGAAAGGTGGATGGGAGGATGGGCTAAATGGATGATAGGCATTAAGGAGGGCACTTGTGATGAGCAGTGGGTACTGTATTTAAGCGATAAATCACTAAATTCTACTCCTGAATTAAAAAAATTTTTTTAATTTAAAGAGTATAATAAATGAAAAAAATTAACAAGATGGAGAGGAGAGTATGGAGAGGTATTACACAACAATTGTTTGTTGTCCATTTAACTGCAGAGAAGAATTCAAATAATAGAATTTGCACAAATGAGGATGTACAATGAAGGCCATTCACAAATTTTGAAAATATGAAGTTCACTTTTTATAGGGAATGACCATTTCCATGGCCTGGGCAATAAAAGTAGTGAAGGTGACTCAGAGTACAGATAACTCCATTTTCTTGATTAAGGTGAAATTCAGGACTTAGCATGGTATAAAGTTTTTTTATTTGTTTAATTACTCTCTACCACAGACCTATACAGATTAATTTCCACCACTGCTGGGATTACCACTACTTGGAGATCATATATGTGGCTTTTACACATGACTGATACAACACTATTATTTCAATATGCTCTGTAAGGTTCAAAGACATTCAATGAGTATGCATCAGAAATGTTTCAAAGTTTGAGAGTGTTTTTGCCCCTAATACAAAACTAGCCGATGTTACTGCTATGAAAATAATTATGTTACAGTTAGTAGGATTACAGAAGATTGATTTTATTTCACAAATGTATCATGCACATTAAGTGCAAGACACTGCTCTAAGCTCTTTACATACAACTCACTCAAGCTTCACAACAACCATATAAGGTAGGTACTTTTATTAGCAAAGAGAGGCACAAAGAAGAAAACTGCCCAAGGTCACACAGTTAGTAAATGGAGGAAGTGAAATGTAAACCTAAGCAATTTGGATCCAGAGATCATCGTTAGACTATGCTGCCTCTCTAATATTTTAAAGGAAAATTAATTGTTTATAAAAAACAAGACATTTCCAATGTTAGACTAGTTTTAATTAAAAAACAAAACAAACAAAAAATTATAAGCCATCTAGGCTTTAAACCTAGACAGCAAGAAGGCTGAAGGGAAGAAGGAGGAGGAAGAGAAGAGAAAGCTACTTGTATCCACTGTTCATAATATCTGAATGGTGAATGCTTTTTAAAATGAAAATCAGACAAGACAGTGTCTATGTAATCCTTAACTAGCTTATTACAGAGACTGTGTATTTCCATCCCAAATGCTGAATTAAGCCACCTAAATTAGGAGGAAGCAGACAATTAACATTCCAAATTCCTTTCCATAAAATTGAAGCTATATTTTAACTGGTTCACTTAAAATCTGGGAGTTTAGTGACTTTCTTCCAAATTCTCTTTTTTACTAGGGTAAACAATAACAACTTAAACTTCAATTTCTTATCCAAGAGAATAAAAAAAAAAAAAAAAATCCCCCAAGCTGAGCATACATAGGAAACTTTGGTAGAGCTCAGCCAAAAATGACTAAACAAAAAAAGAGTAATCAAGATCCATAGCACGCCCCTGAGTTTCCAAAGGGATGTAATTCAAAGAGAATATAAATGAAGAATTTACATTTCATAAAATCTATAGAGAAGAACATTCTCTGAACATTTCCATACTTTATTCCAAGCAAGGTAAATTAAAGTTAAAATTCAACTGTATAAAACCAACTGGAGTCAAACAGTAGCAATTTCTTCCAGGTCTCTGCTTTTGTTCCAAACTGGCTTTTTAAAGGTAGAAAAACTCTTGCGGCAGGATTCCAGTCTAACAAAAGAATATGCCAGTTTAACGAATTTTTGATCATTTTTTGAGATTCCATCCCTCTCTCTGTAGCTGGGAATAGAAAAGTTATATGAAAAAAACACAAACCCAGTTACCTTTCATCAGAAGCAAAAGAGGTTTGCTTAATAAAAGTTAAAGGAAGTTCTGGGTGGCTCAATTGGTTAAGGGTGTGTCTCTTCATTTTAGCTCTGGTCATGAACTCACAATTTGTGGGTCTGAGCCCTACATAGGGCTCTGTGCTGACATCACCAAGTTGGCTTGGGATTCCCTCTCTCCCTCTCTCTCTATGTCCCACCCCCTGCATTCACTTACACAGGTGCACACTCTCTTCTCTAAAATAAATAAATAGGTGCTCCCAGGGCTCCACTGGCTAAGCATGTGACTTCATCTAGGTCATGACCTCAAAGTTCATGAGTTCGAGCTCTGCAATGGGCTCTGTGCAAACAGCTCAGAGCCTGGAGCCTGCTTCAGATTCTGTGTCTCCTCTCTCTCTCTGCCCACACCCCCACCTGTGCTGTCTCTCTTTCTCTCAAAAATAAACATTTAAAAAAATAAAAATAAATTTAAAAAAACATTGTAAAAATAAATACAAGTTAACTGAGGTTGAAATGGCTAGTGATCAGGTAAGCATTTTGTCCTACTTATTTATTTTTATCTTCAGCATCCAACACGATGCCAGGCATCTAAGCAAACACATGTTCAAGAATGAATGAATGAATGAATGAATGAATGAATGTCAGGAGAAAAGGGAAGGCACAATATGCTGCAGACTATTTAGCAAGTGAAAATCTTTCACTAAATATTTAATTTTTTTTCCCCTTGAGAAAGGGGTCCAGAATGAGGGAAAGGAAAGGGAATCACTCTTCAGAGGTAATACTTAAGGTGCAGATGTCAGTATTACAGCAATGACATATGACATCAGTATTGAGATAATTACCAGGGAAGAATAAGTAACAGGGATTCCACAACCGCCTACTATCATCGGCTGCCAGTTTTTTGCTGCCAGATTTTATTCTTAATCTATTGACTACGATTTGACATAATGATGATACCACATTTGGAGCATGGTAAGGAAACTATGACCAACCTTTCTTCCAAGAAAGCCAACACTGGAGCCCATGAGCTCCTGTCTGCACCTGCTATAATGGGCAGCTGTAACTGATGTTAGTGAAGAAAGGGAAGCTACTTCAGATCTGTTTTGGACATGGATGAATGTTATCAGTAGGGCCCAAGCAAAACAAACAAACAAACAAACAAAATAAAAGCACATTCAAAGAAGGTATTCAACAGAATTTAATGAAGGAACCATCTTCAAAAGCAGAGGCAGGATTTAAGAAAAGCAGCAAGGGATGGTGGAAAACTCCCATGCCAGCAACATCAGGAAGCCATTATCATCACTAGGCCTAAAGGGGCAAGTAAGGGGTTACCAGAACCCAGAAAGATCTGTAACTGTGGCTGGCTGGCAGAAGAGGGCCATTTAATAGAAGCTGTGACCTACTCACAAAACACAGAACGGCTTTAGCAACACAAATCCAGCAGGAAGGAACTGGCTCTTCCAGGCCTCCTACTGACACACCACCAACCAAGGCAAACCAGAAACCAGAAACCAAGAGGTCAGTTGATATAACTCATAGAATCTGCTTCCCAGAGTACAGATAAAGGTGGGGAACAGATCTGGAGGGGCAAAAGGAGAATGTGGAGCACAAAAAGGTATTCTAAATGACTGCCACATAGCAAAATACAAGTATACAAAAAGTTTTTGCCAGTTCCTCCTAAATCTTTTAGACACCATGGAACCGTCTACAAAAAAGTCATAAATGTAGGGTACCTACTTGGGTTTCTACTGCCCTACATCAAGGTGGGCAAGAAAAAAAAGATTCTAAAAGTAATTCTAGGTAATTTTTGTCCCTTCTGCATCCCTAAGGATAAACAGACAAACCATTTATTTGCAATGGATCAGATCTAAGACAAGTCCCTTCTCTGTACTCAAAGGGCACCTATTCCATACCACAATTATTACACTTATTAGGATGTACTATAAGCCGTTTATTTGTCCTTCATTAGACCCTGAACTCCTTTAGGGCAAGGATTGTCTTAATCAACTTTGAATCGCTAGCACCTAACATGCACCTGACAGAATCAGCCTTCAACCTATGTGCACAGAATCCATCAGTGGACTCAGCGTCCATAACTGGCAGCCTTATGCCACAGGGGATAAAATGTGGAATGACTCTCAGAAATTAAACACTAGTAAGTTTTATTCAGGACATCATTTAACACAATGAGCAAAAACATAGTTCCCTTCATACCAGCCTGCTATCATTTCCTATCCAGCAGCTTTTCTTGTGTGCTTAGATACTTACAGCCAGTCTTTTCTACAATGACAGAACTCATCATCAAAAGATCTAGAGAAAAATGGCAAGACTATGCTCCATTTCAAATACACATTATATCTCAAAATTCTGACTTTTTCTAAGAACTCACCAGATCCACCGAAGAAACTCATCATTTGGTTTATGAGATGGAGGAATTCATGTTTTACATGATAAACATGACTGAGAGGTAGAAACACACACAGCACATGTTTAATGATCACTTCAACAGACATCACACTCCATAAAATTATAAAGTAGTCATGTGACACAATCATGTTACATCATCAAATTAAAATGGATATACTGTATGATGTTGGGGTGGTCATTAACAGAACCTGGAACATATTCACATTATAATTATGAGTCACTTTCATATAACCCTGTATTTAAGAAGTGTTTAATCATCTTTTTGTTGGTATAGGCAACTCTTAACTGTATATACTCCACAGAAAAAGAATAAAGTTAATTCCAAATTGATAACCCTCTTCAAGCTACCATAATTTTAGTCTGTCAATCTCCTGCTGTCAGTAAAGTGAATAAAAGCCAAATTTAAAATAACCTTTAGACTCCAAGAGGTGAATTTGCTATAAAAATGTATTGCCTTCCAAAACCCAGTAGGAAAAACTTTTGTATCCCAGCACCTTCATTGCTGTTTGTAATGGAGAGTTGACATTGTTAAATTTAACGTCATCTTATCTACCAAATTAAAATAAATTAGTACTTCATTTTCTGTTTAGGGAAAGGGAATTTTGGGCTCATCACGAAAATCTTCTGAATTACTTTAAAAGAAACTTGAGCAATACAATAACAGATAAAACATGTTTCAATAGACCAGGTATCTTTTTCTAAAACATACTTAATCCCTAAGCCCCCAAAGCAAGTTTTTCCCAAAACCATTAAAAACACTTAAAATCAAAAACACAATTTCATCTTTTTGAAAGCCATCATAAATCCTGAAAATGTCAGGTCAATAAAATTATAGCAATAAAACTGTTCTTATTACCTCTACAGTACAATTATGTGATCTTTGCATCATGTTGAAAACACAGACCAGAAGAACTTATAATTTATAAAACTGTACTACAAATGGGTTCTCCATTTTAGATGAATTTTAAAACACAGAAACAAAACACAGATCTACCATATGACTGTGTATATTAATATTAACTTTGGTTAACTTAAAGCAGTATGAGGTTTCACTTATCCTAGTACAGTGCTTGGCCCACAGAAAAAAACAGGACATTTGTTTTACAAATTATTAACTCTCACAAGGGAGAAGAGGAAATAGATATATAATTCTGAGAGTACACAATTTGTGGCAATGGCAGGTAATATCCAATATATTAGAATTATCAAAACTACTTGTGACCAAACATTTTCCTCTCCCTTCACTAAAATATATGTGACATTTAACAATGCCCTAGTGACACTGTGCTTTAGCACATTTTAAAATTTAACATCTTACCAGAGGAGAGGTAGGTAGTGAGATCAGTGAAACAAGTGAAAGGGATTAAGAGTACATTTATCATGATGAGCACGAAGAAATATATGGAATTGTTCAATCACTATATTGTACACCTGAAACTAATATAACACTGTATGTTAATTACACTGGAATTAAAAGAAAAAAAAAGAAAAATCTAAAACTGCAATAAAATTTAATGTCTTTACCAAAGGTAAATTTTTCATTGTAAATAAATTTCAACATATTTAATGTAGTTATTAGTATGTCTTGACATTTGAAGAATTTGTTCTCCAAAGGGGTTGGGGAAGAAAAAAAAAGAAAGAGAGAAAGAATTACTTCTGTTTCTATAAAAAATAGTGTTCCAAAATTCTGTTTCTCTTTTCTGAACTTAACTCCAAAAATTCACTGTGGAGCTCTAAAAGAGCTCTCGGTCAACAATAAAAATATTTCATAAATAATACAGGGTTTTTACCTCAAAAAAGAGGAAACAGAATTTATAAGAATTCAGGAAGACTGCAGCCGCCTAAATCGTCAGGTTTGAGGCAGGAAAAGTGGAATACTGGATTCAAATCGGGGATATTTCCTATCGGTGAAAGCCATTATGCACACCTGCACCAAGGATGCCACAGTCAACAGATCTCCAACACTGAGGTGTTGCCAGTACCATTACTTTGATACCTGACTCTGGCTACCCAAACCTCGAGCAGGTCTTCTTGCTTTTTTGTTTGTTTGTTTGTTTTCCCCCACAACGTCTAAATAGTTCTCAACATATTACCTTACACACAATACATATTAAAAAGGTGAAAGTTATTCCTTCCAATCCTTTATCCAGATGCCTATCCCTTATCCAGATGACTTCAATTCTTTCTTGTCAAAAGCAAGGAGCAATTGGGAACCTGAAGCCCCAGAAATGAACTCTTCCATTAGGAAGCCAACGCCAGAATTGCTGCAGCCAAAGAATGTGTAGTGCTCCTTGTGGGCTGTCACAGGAGATGGAAAGCTACACCATGGCAAGGTCTGTACAGAGAAGGAAACAGCAGGTCTGGAGCACGCGCGCATACACAACCAAACAGCCAGTTTCTTCAGATCCATAGGCAGAAATTTGGCATCCTCACACCTACTTGCAACCTGACAATTTACAACCTGGTAACACCTTCTAATTAGGAAGGTTCTAGTCTTTTATAGACGAAAAATTAAACTGCTTCCCACAAGTAAGATAAACCAGGCGGGGCGCCTATTACTGAGAATACCCAGTGAATCAAACCTCCAGTGTCTCTACAGATCCTGACGTGCCAGTGACCGGGCTTCCCTACAGCAGAGAGGGGAGGAGCCCACCCGGCTCTGCTGGAAGTGGAACGGGAAACAGAGGACAGGAGCAAGGGACGGAGCGCAGAGACGTGAACAGCGTCCAAGCAGGGCTAGGCTCAGCACACCGGCGGGCGACAGACAAGACAGTGGGAGCCACACACGGACCGAGGTGCAGGCTGCAAAGCGGGATCCCCGGGCTGCGGAAGCCGTCCCCCGAGTCTCGCCCCGCAAAGGTGCGCGCGTCAGAAACACACACCCGCCCCCACGCCCGTGGGCAATTCTCGGCGAGTCCCCTCCCAGAAGACACACGCCCGTACCCACCGGGGCACCCCACCCCGGGCTCGCACGCACACGCCCCTCAGGCCGGCGGCGCGTACGTACCCAACAATACGCAGAGCACATCAAGGGCCACGTACGGCAGCCGCGTCTTGTCAAACATGGTCTCGGTCCCAACGGCCCGCAGCGCGCGGTAGATGAGGCACACGATTTACGACACGGGGCCAGTGGGTGGCGACGACCCCGAGCTACGGCTCCTCCCGGCGCGGGTAGAGCAGCTGAGGGCGGAATAGGTCCGGGCGGCGCTCTGGCGGCCAGCAATGGCGCCCGGGACCCCTGCCCTCGCAGCTCTCACCCGCCGAGACGCTCGCGTGCCAGCTGGGGCTGCTCCCTGGTCTCAGGCCCTCTTCGGTAGGCCCTGGCCTGCCCTGGCAGATTGCTGTCCGGATCCCGGCACCCTTTCCAACAGGCGGAGCGTCGAGACTCGTGCTTTAAGGGTGAAACCCGTAGGGAGGAGGAACGCGGGCTCGGCCCCTCCCGCTGGGTAGAGCGGGACCGACCAGCGCTGGCCTTCGCTGGCTGAGGGGAGGGAGATGGAGACTAAGCGGCCAGTAACGGGCGGTGGGGCGGGGCCTGGAACCCCGCCCAAGAGCACCAGCAAATAAAGGGTGCCGGCCCCGCCCCGCCCGACCTGCAGGGCCCGCCCCTGAAGTGGGTTGCACTGCCTGTTGGGCCGACTCTGGGGGCGCCTCGGGTCTGAGGCAAGGGGCGTTGCTCCGACCCACGTGGGTCCGGTGGTCGCGGGACGTGGTCTCCTTAGCTCTGGCAGCAGGTTACTCCTGCCTGGGAGGGAGACCTAGACTCCAGACCCTCGATCCTAGAGCGTCGGCTCCCTGCCAGCCATCCTCATCCATAGGGATTGGATAATAAAGAGGTCCAAGATAGGCAGTGACAAAAGACTTGTCCTAGCGTTTCTTAGGCTCCTCTGAACCTTCTACTTGTCTAGGATTCCACCTAGGCCTTCAAGTCTGGCCTGGCTGAGCTCAGTATTAGTATGAATCCTGCTAAGTCATCCCCCTCTTGATGTCTGATGCCTTTGATACGTGATCAAATTCCTTATCCTCCACCTTTGGCCTGCTTTACTGTTTCTCCATGGTAATTTTCCATCCACTGACCCAGTCACTCTTCTTGTTTGTTGGCTGTGTATTCCCAGCTGTTTTTATTCAAATTTCAGCACAGTTTTGTTCTCCTATTGCAGTAATTTTGACCCTCTTTAGTAATAGTCTTCCTCACCGTTTTAACAAGTGTCAATAAATAATTTTTCTTTAACTGAAATGAGCAGTCTTCTCATCCCTGATTCTAGGAGGACCTTAGCAGAGATTTAGTAATCTCAGTTTCCTAACCTGTTAAATTGGGATGATAATCCCTGCTGTGTGTTCTGGTCAAGAAGTGGTGAAGCCTGGAAAAAAATAATAGGAAAATGTTCTATAAAAGGTCAAAACCTCTACAGTTGTTAAAGACTGGTGTGTTTTATTCTTATTCATATCCTCTTACACAAAGATGTAAGATGCAAATCAAAAACTGTACCTACTACTTCTCTGACTTTAACTGCCAGATGCCCCTGAAAAAACAGAGGGGTAAAAAAAAAACAATGGAGGGATAACATTTCCCTCAATGATTCTGAAGATAAAGCCCCAAGTGATATCCCACAAGCAAAAATGTATTTGAAGAAGCATTTCTTCTTTAAAAAGAATGTAAATTTTGAGAAGCCCAGGTGGCTCAGTCAGTTGAGCATCCAACTCTTCATTTTGGCTCAGGTCATGTTCCCAGGCTGGTGGGATTGAGCTCTTACATTGGGCTCTGCACTGGGCGTGCAACCTGCTTGGTATTCTCTTTCTCTCTCCCTTTGCCCCTGTCCCCAACTCACTCACACACGCTTTCTCTCTCAAATAAAAAAAAAAATTTTTTTTAAGTAAATTCTGTATTTCACCTTTGTTTGAATATCTTTTAAAAGTTTTAAACAATTTAGGGGACTCAGTCTGTTAAGCATCTGACTCTTTGTTTCGGCTCAGGTCATGATATCACAGTTGGTGGGTTCTAGCCCCGCATTGGGCTCTGCACTGACAGTGCAGACCCTGCTTGGAATTCTCTCCCTCTCTCTCTGCCCTTCCCCTGCTCATGTTTGTGCTCGCTAGCTCTCTCTCAAAATAAAAAATAAACTTTAAAAAAGTTTTAAACAGTTTATAACTGAGAATAATGTACCATTGCTTATACGGCTTCCCTTACTTCCAGAGTTACAAGGCTCCTAGAGTGCAAGGCCATAACAAATTGAAATTACTTGTGATATCTACGTATTTGGTATTCATTCAAGAAATATTTATTGTGATTATATGCTGGACATAATCTAGGGAGAGTGCTTTATTTAAACAGCTTTTGAAATAAACATTTACTTTTAAAATGATTTTTCAAAAGTAAACATTCAAAAAACCCTATTGATTAATAATTGTTGTTTGTTCATTCATTCATTCAACATTTATTGAGTCCCCAGTATATACAAGACCCAGTGCACACTAAAGAGAGACTAAGATGAGCAAGAAAAGACCTCTGCCCTCTGGGAGGCTGCTGCTTGATCAACAAGACTGGCATGTAATTGAATGAATATTGTGATAGAAGTCTGTTGGTGTACAACAGGCACATAAAGCAGGAATAAGCATTTTACCTGGGAACTCTGGAAAAACTACATAGGGAGGTGATAGATTGTTCTTGCCTGTCCTTTCCCAACACCAGGACAGATTTTCTTAGCTGAGAAGGAAGTAAAGAAAACAGTTAATATATTAACAAATTTTTTTGCCCTTTGGAGGAGTTACAGATAATTGCTTTAAAAATAGATCAACAAGGTATACCTGGATGGTTCAGTTGGTTAAGCATTCGACTTTGGCTCAGGTCATGGTCTCACAGTTTGTGAGTTCGAGTCCCACGTTGGGCTCTGTACTGACGGCTCAGGGCCTGGAGCCTATTTTGGATTCTGTGTGTGTGTCTCTCTCTCTCTGCCCCTCCCATGCTCATGCTGTGTCTCTCTCTCAAAAATGAATAAACATTACAAAAATTTTTAAATAAATAAAAATAGATCAACAAAGCAAAGTCCTTTAAAACGTATTAAGTCATTCCCTGTTTTTTAAAATGGAATCTGTAATTTGTGCAGATTATAAGCAATGAATAAATCCTCTATTGAGAGAATGTCTAAGAAATGTCATTTTCTTTTGGGGTTTTTGTTGTTGGGAGTGGTGGTATTTGTTTTGGTCTATTGTCATGATTGGATTCTGGTATAATATTTGGAATTGAGAATAACTTAAATAACCTTGAAATGATAGTGAAAATAATAAAAAGGAAACACTGATTGAATAATGACACTATTACCCTTGGGGATAGGTACTTATGTGTCCCTAGATTGGGCATGAAACCTCAGAAGCTTTCTTAAATGCCTAACAAAGTTTATCCTTGGGCCTGCATGTTCCTCTGTCTAATACAGGCATTAAACAAAAGCAAAACACAGTGGGCTTGGGAAGAATAGTCCTGAAGAGTCCCCGAAGGTGACAGAAACTAATTTTTTCTCTTCTTTTGTTGCTAAGCACTTTGAAAAGGACACTATAATCTACATCCTCCATTTCCACTTTCTCTTTGCATGTTGCTGTGTTCTCACTTCTGTTGCCACTCCTCTACTTGCACTGTTCTTTAACATTAAATTATTAAGCCTCTCTCTTTCTGTTATCACCCTGCTTCTTGTCTCAACTACTTATTTGTTTCCCAAAGTTGCTGCAAGGTAATAATAAATTCCCCTATAGCATTTGTGTTTGTATGTGCTTATGTTCTTTTTCCCACCTGAACTGAAGCAAATACAGTTTTTATTATACTAAAATATCATTGTAAAGCTAAAACAATTAAAATTGTAAATGTCTGGTTGACCAGAGCATGTGCCTCCCTCCAACATGTTTTTTGCAATATGATGTATTAAAATTATTTTAATACTTATTACCAAAGCTATTTTTTCTTGTTTCTTATTATGTAATATTTGACATATAAATATATAATATATGAAATACAAGTTATGAAGCATAATAATAAAATGAGCAACTATTAATCCACTACTGAATTTAATACCTAGAATATTGCAGGATCATTGAATTCACCTGGGTGTTGTATCCCATGTCCCTCCTTCAAGAGGGCTAACCACTATCCTGAATTTTGTGTTTATTTTGTTCTTGCTTTGTTATTTCTCTGTTGAAAAACATATAACCATATATGTATGTATCTCTAAAAATATATTGCTTAGCCTTCTTGTTTTTAGCTTTTAAAAACATTATGTGATATATGTAGTCTTCTCCCTTTGATTTTTTTTCCTCTCAAAATTGTATTTCTTATATTTATACATGTTACTGCAATAGTTGTAGGTCTATTATATGAATATATCCTTTGTACGTTTTTCTGACAATGGGCATCTGGGTTATTTCCATTTTTGCTGTTACAAAAAATACTGCTGTGAACATTGGCATGCATGTCTCCTGTGTGGAATCACTAGCAGTGAAACTGCTACATCAAGGCATCTGCCCACATCCAACTTCACTAGATAATCCTAGGTTGTATTCCCAAGTCATTGTACCATTTTACCTTACCCACACTAGCCGTGGAGACGGCCCCACATTTTTGTCAACACTTATTTTTGAGAGGTCTTAATTCTTGTTAATTCAGTGGATAATATGTAGTCATAATGACCGGCTATCACAATGTAGTCATAATTTGCATTTGCCTGATCATTAATGTGATAGAGCATCTTTCAATTTGCTCACCAAAAATATTTCTTCTTCTACCAATTTCCTGCCTTCTGCATATTTTTTCTATTCGGTTGTATACCTCATGTTTATCAAAGTGTAGAAGTTCTTTCTATAGTCTCAATAGTAATCACTTGTGGCTTGTGATTTCACTTTCTTTATGAGCAGCTGGGTTACAGAGTTCTTACAAATGCAATATAAGCAGAAGTCTACTGGCAGGTTTCTCTGAGAGTTTTTGCCATCCTAATCAAAGGAAAAGACTGGCTTCCCTTCTTTTCCTACCTTCTTTGAACTTGGATGTGATATTTAAGCTATAGCAGCCATCTTGTGATGGTGAAGAAAAGGCCAAGAAGAGTAGTGCCACTGGTCTTTAAACGTTGAGCCACTAAAACAATCAGCAACTAGCTACCTCCAGATTTCTCCATATGTGAGAAAAAACAAAAATAAACAAAACAATTGTTTAAGCCTCAAATATCACAACTGATAGAAGGCTAAAGAGTATGTTGAGTACTATTTATGAGAAATCATGTAATATTACTCTAAGAAAACCTTTCACTTGAGCTAACTTAATTGAAACTGGTCCTTCAAACCACACAGACCTACATGAAAAAATTGGGGCAGAGAGAAAAGAGGGCTCAAGGAGAATGAACTTTGAAGAATGGTTTGAGCATAGAGACGAAATAAATGGCACATTCTGAAGCCTCTGAGTGAGAAAGGAGGTGAAAACGCTCACATGTTGGATTAGTGGAAATGAAGGTTCTAAAAGGAAGGTTAAAGCAGTTTATAGCTTAAAAGTGTGGCTGGAGGCAAAGAGGAATCACTGAAAATGCATAGTGATTTGACAAAAAGTCATTTAAAACAGGTAATCTAGTAGTGAGCAGAAGTTCTAATCTCTGAAGTCTATAAACTGAAGACGACAAACCTTATTTTGTAAACTGCATTATTCAGTTTCAAGTTGTTTTCTATGTTTATTTCCATTTTATTACCCTCCATCTTTCCTAAAATCTTGTTTATGGTTTGTAGCCCTTTTACAGTTTTGCTACACAGTATTGGGGTTAAAGTCTTCTGTTAACTCTTGGGCCCAGTGCACGAGTGTGAGGAACTATAGGAAGGAGGTGAATCTCTAGGATCAGTTTTGGGGGCCTCATGGATGAGCAAACCAGCTTCTCCCACCAACACTCTCCTTTAGTGTTGCAGATCCTGTGTTTTATGTCATCAGTTGATTTTTAGGAAGACAAGATCTTCTTAATAGGCTTACTGTGATGATCAAATACGAAAGTAAGTTGCCTAGCAAATGTCTGATCTAAGCAGACATACAATACATATTTTTTTCAAAAACAAAGATTTCTGTGAATCTACCTCCATTATTTTTGCTTCCCTACCACCCACTCAACCCAAAATCTACCATAGTTCCCTAATCTACCAAAGAAAGGGGGTTGGTGTGGCGTGACTTGTTCTTAGTAAATCCACACCTGGCTCTGTTGATCACCACTTCCTTTTCTCTACGATGCTCACAAATTGTTTCTTTAACAATCTTTTTTAAAATGTATCACCAGAACTACAGAAGTTAATTACCTATAAAATATCTATAGTGTTAAAGCCAACACGTATATTGTTATTTAAAAAAAACTCTTGAGGTGCCTGGGGGGCTCAGTGGGTTAAGCATCGGACTTCAGCTCAGGTCACGATCTCACAGTTTGTGAGTTTGAGCCCCTGGTTGGGCTCTGTGCTAATAGCTGAGAGCCTGGAGGCTGCTTTGGGTTGTGTCTTTCTCTCTGCCCCTCCCTACTCGTGCTCTCAACGCGCGCGTGAGCTCTCTCTCTCTCTCAAAAATAAACATTAAAATTTTTTTCAATAACAAAAAAAAATCTTGAATAGGATTGCCATCTAGTTCCTGCTCTTCTTCAGTATCTACCTTCTTCAGCTGTTTTAGAAACAAAATAAAATCCACCCTTCTCTCCTGATTCCTTTTCTGTTCACAACCCATGGGTGTGCTCTTCTCACATTATACTTTTCCCTCTCTTCAACCCATGACTGTATGGGTATGACTGCCTAACTCATTTCCTTAAGCAATGGCAGTAGGCATCCTTCAGCACTGTATTCCCAGCTCTAGAGTTGTACTTGGCACAATGAAGTCACATGCAACTAAAAAAAAAAATTGCTCGAATAAACAAATGAATGAGAAAAAGGAAAATAAATAAGAGTTCAGAAGAGAGTCAAACTGTGCCTCCCACCCTTTTTTCCTGTTATTTTAGTATTTTACCCCCAAATTTAAGCTTGTCTGGAGGGAAAGGGAGGAGTAGGGTTAATTTTCCTGCCACTTTGTTTACGGGTCCATGACACCACTTTATAAGCACTTTTTTGTGTCCATGATAATATGAAGTACTTTAAAAGTGGATCTATCCCCTTCTAAGTGAAGATGTTATGGAATACACCTGAATGGAAGTCAAGGGAGCAAAGGAAAGCAAAGGAAACTTACAGGTGCTTCCCTGCTTTTCTTCCTTATTAAGATCAGAGCCTGTAAAGCATTTCTAAGAACTTCCTAACCCTCTAGGGGCTACCTTCCCTTTCAGAGTTTCTCACATAACAGATTTCATTTAACTTTCCTTTGCACTCTTTAAGGTTATTTATTTATTTTGAGAGAGAGCAAGCACGAGTGGGGGAGGGGCAGAGAGAGAGGGAGAGAAAGAATCCCAAGCTTTCAGCCCGGAGCCTGACAAATATCATGACCTGAGCCCAAATCATGAGTCAGATGCTTAACCCACTGAGCCAACCAGACGCCCCTCCTTTGCACTTTTAAAATGCTGCCTGTCTAACACCTATAGCAGTCATACTCAAACTTTGCACATTGAAATCATCTGGGGTGTTGGTTAAACAGGCTTCCGGTGGCAGGGTCGGGGAAAGAGGTAGCAGGCGCCATGTGGGGCTCTGAAGGTGGCAAGAGGAAGCCCCTGAAGCAGCCCAAGAAGCAGGTCAAGGAAATGGACGAGATAAGACATTCAACCAGAAACAGAGGAGAAGAAACTCAAGGAGCTAAAAATGCAGGCTATGGGGAAGGACCCCTGCCACAGTTAGAATTAAGAAATCTGGTAAAAAGTAAGCTGTTCCTTGTGCCTGAGGCAATGGTAATTCTAAATTCCATTCCTGTTTAAACTTCTGGATTCCCTGTCATAGCATCTGTTGCCACCTATAGCTTGAATGAAGTGTTGGAAGTGTTGCCTTAGATCCTGTTTACATTTAAGAATACATTCAATCCAGAAATTCTGATTTTAAGATGAAGATCTAGTGTGGAACCCAAACATTGTTTTGTTATCATATTTAACAAATTCCCCAGGAGATTCTGATGCCCATCAGAATTTGAAAACCTCAGGTCTAGTTTGCCCACATTTTCACTTTCCAGACAATTTTTTTTAACATGTATTTATTTTTGAGTGAGACAGAACACAAGCAGGGGAGGGGCATAGAGAGAAGGAGAAACAGAATCTGAAGGAGGCTCCAGGCTCTGAGCAAGTGTTCAGCACAGAGCCTGACGCGGGGCTCAAACCCATGAATCGAGAGATCATGACGTGAGCTGAAGTCAGTCACTTATCCGACTGAGCCACCCAGGCACCCCTCCAGACAATTTTTAATAAAATAAAATTACTTCCTTCATGTAATTATAACACATTAAGACTGCAGTACTTACGTAGTAATTAAACACCTGGGCTCAGGAATCAGGCTCGCAGAATACCTTTGAGCAAATTACCAAAAACTTTCTCTGCACCATTTTTTTTTTACCTGTAAGATAAGAATGATAAAAATAGGACCTACCTTATAGGTTTGTTGTGAGGATTACATGAGATAATATGTCTAGAACACCTAGCACAGTGCCAAGGCACATAATAGGTACTCAATAAATGTTAGACATTATTAATTGAAGATTTCTGTCACCTCCTCATCGGAACCAGGTTGATGGTGTGTCTTATTAGCCTATGAATAGTGTTCAGGGGCCCTCCAAACCCTTTGCAATTTTATGTTAAATTTTCTTTATGCATTCTCCTGTGAAACAGATATATAGAGAGCTCTTCCCAGATTCTCAAAGGGGGTCTGTAACACTCTACTGAACTCTAGAAGCTAGCTTCTCAAAAACTGCCCTTGACTGGCAATGCCTGCATTCCCTGAGACTTCTCAGGCAGACTCAGACTGCACTCCAGAATGACTAAATCAAAATCTGCACTTCAACAAGATGCCAAGTGATTCCTGTGCACATGCACATCTGAGAAGCATGCTCCAGAAATTTTCCAAATTTCCCTGATAATGAGAATAACCTAGTATGCTTATCAAATATGCAGATGATCTGATGTCTTCCTTGGAAATCATGATTCATTAAGTCTGGATTATTTTTATATTTAGGGAGGAAATACCAGCCTCAAAGATGAAGCTATCTGCAAGTGAAGAATTGGTCAGAGAATCTATTTTTTGCTGAACTACACTTCCTGCTGCAGTCTCTTTACCCTCTGCATGTAACAGTGGAGGACAGAGTACTTAGGCTTCTTCAAATCACAGATGCTTTCCAGTTCCTATGCATATGAATCCTTGTGATCAATCTTTGTTTTCCCTAGCAAGCATGAGTCTGTACCTAGCTACAAAAAATGCCCAATACAATACCACTAATTACCTTGGGGATTTGTAAAATGCAATACGTGATAGATTTAAAGCAACACTTGTGACATTACACTTAAGGAATTGCCATGCAACATAAGAACTAAAACATCTCCCATATTGAAGTTACCTGGCTATTCCTTCTCAATCCCATACCCCCAGCCTGCTCCATTTTCCATCCCTTCCAACACAGAGGTGACCACATTCTACATTTTGCCTTTATCACTGCCTTTATTTAAAAGAAAATCATGGCTTTACCACATATTTGTCCCTAGTCAGTGTTTTATATGTTTTTGAATTTAATTTTTTTAATTTTTTAATGTTTATTTATTATTAAGAGACAGATAGAGAGAGTATGAGCATGGGAGGGGCAGAGAGAGGGGGAGACACAGAATCTGAAGCGGGCGCCAGGCTCTGAGCTCTCAGCACAGAGCCCAACGTGGGGCTTGAACTCACAAACCACAAAATCATGGCCTGAGCCAAAGTCAGATGCTTAACCAACTGAGCCACCCAAGAGCCCCATATGTTTTGAATTTTATAAAAACAGTATCATACTATGTACACTAGTGAGGATTTGCTTTTTTACTCACCATTATTTCTAGTGTATTCATGTTGTTTCCTGTTGCTACATCAATCATTCTCACTGATGGATAAATTTCCATTTCTGTGAATATGCTATTCTACTTATCCATTCACCTGTCAATAGGCATCTGGTGGTTTCCTTTAGAGTTTTAAAATGTATTTCAAAAAATACCCTTAGGGGGCACCTGGGTGGATCAGTCCATTAAGCGTCTGACTCTTGATTTCAGCTCAGGTCATGATCTTGCCGTTCATGAGTTTGAGTCCCTCATTGGGCTTTGTGTTGAGAGTGCGAGCCTGCTTGGGATTCTCTCTCTCTCCCTCTTTCTCTCCCCTTCCCCACCACTCACACTCTCTCTCAAAATGAATAAATAAATAAAGAAACAAACAAACAAAACTTTAAAAAATTACAAAATACACTTAGGCAGGAGTGTAAAGGAGCACTTTATAGGAGTGGAATTGCTAGGGTATTGGGGTAGGCTGACAATGCCCCCCAAAGATATGTCTGCATCCTAATCCTTCAAACCTATGATCTTATTTGGAAAAAGAGTTTTAGCAAATGTAATTAAGTTAAAGATCTTGAGATAGGGAAATTATCCTGAATTATCCTAGTGAGCCCTAATTGCAATCCAACTGTCCTTATAAAGTGGGAGCCAGAAGGAGATTTGAATTCAGACAGAAGAGAAGGCAAGGTACCTTGCCAACACCTTGATTTCAGTCCAGTGAAACTGATGTTAAACTTCTGGTCTCCAGAACTGTGAGGGAATAAACTACTATTGTTTTAAGTCCTCAAGTTTGTGGTGATTTGCCACAGCAGACACCGGAAACTAATACAGGTAGGCATACGTACAAATTGAGAAGGTAATGCCAAACTATTTTCTACTGAGGATGTGCCAATGTCATGTATCAAATATTAGTTCCAGTGGTGGTTCCAAAATTTCTGTATAGGAGGGTTTAGGAAACTTGTATTGAAGCTATATTTACATGATACTTAAAAAACAATGGGGAAAAAGACCACCAAAGGTCCCTATCAAAGAATGTTGGTGGAGAGAGTGGGTTGCCAATCATGGACACATTTTCAGGTTATTAGTTTGCAGGCTTGCTAATCACAACTGATCCAGTCCTCTGCTTCCTTGTATTATTCTCTTGCTGTTGGAAACCATGGAGAGATCATCTTGTTGGCCCATGGTCAGGGAGGTCAGGGAGGTATAACTTGTTCTTAGATGCCTGAACGGGTTTTTAAGATCACTGGCATGTCATGTGTTTATTGGAATGATTTCCCTGTTTATGAAGCTATTTTTGTTGTTTTACCAAGAGCATGTTTATGTAAAAGCATTGCCCTGGCCTTTGCACCTTGCAGAAACAGCACTTTTCTTCATGACAGAGGCTCCAAGAACACCTAAGGGGTTGAACTACAGATAAGTCCCCTGTGCCCTTTACTCTTTGCCTATCTGTTTGATTCAATATAGTTCGTAACTCAATCTTGCCAAACTCCTGACATTCCAGGTCTCTTTTGCTGCTGCTGACAGTTGCAGCCCATTAGGTATAAAAGCATGAGATTTTTAAAAATTTTGCATTTCCAGCAATCAGGAGGATGGTATATTAGTCTCTGTTGCCGCTTTAACAAGTTACCACAAACGTAGTAGTGTAAACCAAAACAAATTGATTATTTTATAGTTCTGTGGGTCACATCCAACATGTATCTCAGTGGGCTAAAATCAAGATCTTGGCAGGGCTGTGCTCCCTTCTGGAAGATGTAAAGGAGAACCCATTTCTTTGCCTTCCTCAGCTTCTAAAGGCTGCTCACATTCCTTGGCTCAAAGTTTCCCTCCTCCCTCTTCAAAGCTAGCAACAGTTCATCTCTCTGACCATTTTCCCATAGTCCCATCTCCCTCTGACCACATTGAGAGAAGTTCTCCAACTTTTAAAAATTAATTAATGTATTTATTTTGAGGGATGGAGGGTAGAGAAAGAGAGAGACAGAATCCCGAGCAGGCTCCATGCCATCAGCACAGAGCCCGCCGACACAGGGCTTGAACCCACGAACTGAACAGTGAGATCATCACCTGAGCCAAGATCAAGAGAGGATGCTTAACCGGCTAAGCCACCCAGGTGCCCCAGAAGTTCTTCAATTTTAAAGACACATGTGATTTTAGGTCCCAGGTATCCCAGAATAATCCTCCTTGTCAAGATTCTTACATTAATTACATCTGCAAAGTCCTTCTTGCCATATAAAGTAACATATTTGCAGATTCTGATAATTAGGACATGGACATTTTTGGGGGGAGCATCATTCTTCTTACCACAGATTTGTTTAAAGAGGGAAATACAGAAAAAATACTATGCTTATTTAGTAACAAGAGCTATAGGCATGTATGCCATATAAGCAAATTGTTGTTCTGAGGACCCATTAGAGCATTTCCTTTAAAACTTTTTATTGAGGAGCACCTGGGTGGCTCAGTCATTTGAGCATCTAACTCTTGATTTCTGCTCAAGTCGTGATCTCATAGTTCATGGGTTTGAGCCCTGTGTCAGCCTTTGAGCTGTGGCTTGGAGTCTGCTTGGGATTCTCTCTGTCTGCCTCTCCTCTGCTCATGCTCTCTCTCTCAAAAATAAATAAAAATAAACCTAAAAAAATACCTTTTATTGAAGTATAATCTCCACACACTTGATCTTAGCCAAAAGACCAAGAAGCAATGAAATATAATCTCCATAAATAAAAGTGCACTTATTATCAGAGTACAGGTGGATAAATTTTTTATAAACTAACACATCCTTGTAACCTGTGCCCAGAAAAAGATACAAGATATTGACCACTCTGTAGAAAACCTCCCCATATCCTCTCCAGTCATTACCCATGTCAAGAGTAATTGCTGTTTTAACTTCTGGCATCATAAATTAATTTTGTATACATTTCAACTTAATATCAATGGATAAGTTTATTTATTTATTTTGAGAGAGAAAGAGCACTGAAGGAGCAGAGAGAGAGAGGGAGAGAGAGAGAATCACAAGCATGTTCTGCACCATCAGCATGAATCCTGATGTGGGGTTCAAACTCATGAACCATGAG
The DNA here is from genome assembly GCF_023721935.1 of Panthera uncia. Classification (NCBI taxonomy): domain Eukaryota; kingdom Metazoa; phylum Chordata; class Mammalia; order Carnivora; family Felidae; genus Panthera; species Panthera uncia. Next base: position 21,460 of record NW_026058288.1, read on the forward strand.
ATCATGACCTGGGCCGAAATCGACAGTCAGTCGCTTAACCGACTGGCACCCCTAGTATGTACTCTCAACAATATAGACTATCTTGGGATCTCTTTTGCACTGCTGGTGGGAATGAAAACTGGTGCAGCCACTCTGGAAAACAGTATGGAGGTTCCTCAAAAGATTAAAAATAGAACTACCCTACGACCCAGCAATCGCACTACTAGGTATTTATCCAAGGGATATGGGTATGCTGTTTTAAAAGGGCACATGCACCACAATGTTTATAGCATTATCAACAATAGCCAAAGTATGGAAAGAGCCCAAATTTCCATCAATGGATGAATGGATAAATTAGATATTATATATATATATATATATATATATATATATATACACACACACACACAATGGAGTATTACTCGGCAATCAAAAAGAACGAAATCTTGCCATTTGTAACTACTTGGATAGAACTAGAGGGTATTATGCTAAGCAAAATTAGTCAGTTTACCATTCTTACCAGCAATGTATGAGAACTTCAATTATTCCACATCCTCACCAATACTTTTTTTTTACAGCCTATAGTTTTCTCTATATACATTCTGCTAGGTGTGTAGAAGTATTTCATTATGGTTAAGATTTGCATTTCCCTAATGACAAATGAAGGTGAGCATCTCTGTATACATTTATCAGACATTTTGTGCATTTTTCTATTCGATTGTCTTTTTCTTATAGATTTTTAGGAGGCCTTACTATATTCCGGAAACAATCTTTTTTTTTAAATTTTTTTAAAAGTTTATTCTTTTTTGAGAGACAGAGAGAGACAGAGCATGAGTGGGGGAGGCGAAGAGAGAGAGGGAGACACCAAATCCCAAGCAGGCTCCAGGCTCTGATCTGGCAGCATAGAGCCCAATGCAGGGCTCCAACTCACCGCGAGATCGTGACCTGAGTCCCAGTCAGACACCCAACGGATTGAGCCACCCAGGCGCCCCTGGAAACAATCTTTTTGATGGCTATATCAGTGGGTTGTCTTTTTATGAGCATAAGTTTTTAATTTTAACATAGTCCAAACCAATTTGCCCATTTCTCCCTTTATGGTTAGCATTTTTGCTGTCCTTTCTTAACAAAATAAAACAAACAAGCAAAGAAAAAGCTGTCTTCTATTTTCTTTTAACTTTGTTTTCTTTTTCAACTTAAAATAGGATGAATACTCATTTTAGAAATATATGGGTAATGAAAAAGGAATCAGAGGGGGAAAAAAGTCAACCATAATTCAACCCCACAACAAAGATACTTAATTCATGTTTTATGACCTTTTGATGTTTGACTTTGAAAAAAAAATTACATGTCATGGTAATTGAGTGAGACCAATTACATGGAAATTTGGACTTCATTTCATTTATTAATATAAAAGTATTAAATGTACCAACCTACATTGAAAAATTAACCTATTAATCTCAGTACATTTTACTTTCTCCTAAGTCTTAATTGTTCTTCCAATAATACTAGATTTTTGCTTTCCTAGGAATATAACGCTTTGCTACAAAACTGTGGTAGAAATCTAACATAATAAGCATCTGAAACTCCTTATCTCATAACATGTATTTTTTTTTTGCAAAAATAAGATAGTGACTAATATTCATTGCCAGGTAGATAAAAATAAAACCTTAGTTCATAGGCATGGTTTTCTAGTTTTATTTTATTTATTTATTTATTTTTTTAAATTTTTTTTTTCAACGTTTTTAATTTATTTTTGGGACAGAGAGAGACAGAGCATGAACGGGGGAGGGGCAGAGAGAGAGGGAGACACAGAATCGGAAACAGGCTCCAGGCTCCGAGCCATCAGCCCAGAGCCTGACGCGGGGCTCGAACTCACGGACCGCGAGATCGTGACCTGGCTGAAGTCGGACGCCTAACCAACTGCGCCACCCAGGCGCCCCTGTTTTCTGGTTTTAAAAAACACTGACTTAATCCCTATAAAATATTCAGTTCACCAAAAAGTTCTGGGGCCTTAAAAATAAAAATAGTTTCAGAAAAACAACCTATAATTTCCTTTTCACACCAGAAATATTTGTTGGATTGTGTTAAAAAGAATCTCTTTCAAATTCTTTCCCCTAATTCTGATCAGATAATTTCCCTTGCACACTATACACATCCAATCAATAAATATCTATCAAGCACCTACTATATGCTAGGTACTCCAGTCATATGGCTTCCAGAAGACATTGTACCCTTGTGACCTTGTCGAAGACCACAGGATGCAGCCTTTGGGGAGGCACCAAGCTTCATTACACATTTGTAATGTGTAATGGGGTATAATTTGGAGAATCCTGAGGCATACACCCCATGACCCCACCAGCACGACTGGGACCTTTCTGCCTTATTCTTGCCCACCTGTTCCAGTAGCAAGTGGAAACCTGGTTCTGAACTCTAGCTAGCTCTGTGGCTGGAGCCCTGCAGCAGTTAGAATCCACCAAGAAAACAAAAGCTGTTCTGGAGCACCTGGGTGGCTCAGTCTGTTGAGCATCTGACGCTTGGTTTTGGCTTAGGTCATAATCTCACAGTTCGTGAGTTCGAGCCCCGCATTGGGTTCTGCGCTGACAGTGAGAAACCTGCTTGGGATTCTTTCTCTCCCTCTCTCTCTGCCCCTCTGCTGCTTTCTCTCTCTCTCTCTCTCTCTCTCTCTCACACACACACACACACTAAATAAACTTTAAACGTTTTGAAAAAGTGTTAAAAAAAGAAACTTCTGAATATGTAAAATATAATCTAATAAAAGGAATTGGTTATGTGGATGATGAAATAGCTGAGAAGCCAATATGGGATGTTCAGGTATCCCAGATATTAGCAGCAGCAGAAGGAAGGCACTACCACCTGAAGGCTAGAGAGAAAGGGTAGAAAATGATACGATTAGAGCCCCCATTGGTGGGAATCAGCTAATGGGAGCAAGAACCACAATGGGCCTGCCTGATGGAAGTGGAAATCATGAAGAATATACGATTGCTGCCAGAGAAGGTTAAGACAGAAAAGCAGGGAAAATGCCCTGCTTTCTCTCTTCTGCCCTTCAGATTTATGCCAGTGCCTGATTCCCACTTAACGACAGGCTGAATGGGGCTAGGAAACAGCCTGCAAGAACCAGGCACCCTACTATGCTGAGCAGAGAGGACAAAGAGCTGGAAGAATAGATCTGAGAATGGGTAACCCAGGACTAACAGGACCATTCTGAGACATCTTGGATGTCACCTACCTGTTTTATAGTTTACCTGCTTTATATTTACTTGCAGCTGAACTCTGTGCATTCGCATATCAAAATTCGTATTATCTCTCGCTGGAACTCCCCATCACCAGCTTCTTGCCTCAGTCCATATTGGAATCACATGGAGCCGGTTTGAAAAAGTACAGATTCTTGGACTTCTCCCCAGATAGTGAATAAGAGTCTTTGGAGATAAAGTAGAAAAAAGTATATTTTTAACACCTCAACTTGATTCTGATGTAGACAGTCTTTGGACTCATTTTTTTTAAAGTTTATTTATTTAATCTCTATGCCCCATGTGGGGCTAGAACTCACAACCCCAAGATCAAGAGTCACATGCTCTTCCAACTGAGCCACTGCTAGACTCACTTTTAAAGTAGTGCTGGGCACCTGGGTGGTGCAGTCGGTTAAATGTCCTACTTCCCCTCAAATCACGATCTCCTGGCTTGTGGGCTTGAGCCCTCCGTCAGGCTCTCTGCTGTCAGTGTGGAGCCCACTTCAGATCCTCTGTCCCCCTCTCTCCCTGCCCCTCCCCCGCTCATGTTCTGTTTCTCTCTCTCTCTCAAACATAAACAAATTTAAAAAATTAAAATTGTGCTAAAAGATGGGACTACCCTAATTCCAAACTTCTAGATCTTCCAATTTGCTTTCATCCTGGTGGAATGAAACCTGCCATGCCAAGCTGGACTGTAGAATGAGGGTATTCTCCAAACACACTTGTTTAATACATAAAAATATACCAAACTTTATATTTACATTATCACTAAAATCTGCATGATAGATTAACTTCAGTATCATTCTTATAACCAGATTATGTCCAACAGTGTCTGTGAATATACTGTTTTTCTGGTTTAAATTGAATTAAACTTGGCATTAAAAAGAAACTTTCTCTGTCATCGGATTTTAGTTAATAATGAGATTGGCCATTTTATTTTATTTAAATACATGTTTGTTTATTTTTGATAGCGAGAGTGCAAGCAGGGGAGGGGCAGAAAGAGGGGGACAGAGAATCTGAAGCGGGCTCCATGCTGTCAGCAAAGAGCCCGCTGTGAGGCTCAAATGCATGAACCTCAAGATCATGACCTGAGCGGAAGCCAGATGCTCAACTAACTGAGCCTCCCAGGTGTTCTGGGATTGGCCATATAGACTTTAGCCATAATTGTGTATATTTCACAGAGTTTAAAAGGCACTAAATATCAGAACCACGTATCTATAGAAGATAGGATTCATTGCTTCTCAGCCTTTTGGCTAAGATCAAGTGTACAGAAGATAGGATTCATTTCTTGCATATTTGGTCTCTCTCATAACTTACTAATATCTTCTCTATTACTTTGTTTTGTTTCTTACTGTAGACCCAGCTGCAACCTGAGGAGGTATCTCAACAACCACACAATAATGGAGGAAAGAGAGAACTGAGGAAGTGGGGCTCTGAGCACAGATCTAGCTTGGACATGAGCAGATTTTTCTTTAATGTTTTGCATATTAGGTTTCATATACGATTTTATGTGGAAAAAAAAAGCTTTCACTTACTCATTTTTGAAAATCCTGGACTCTGGACAATTCTTCACATAGAACAAACAAAAGTTTCCATAATTGCAGAATCTTCTATGTTTGATGTTTCTGGGAAGTAGGCTCTTCATAGAGGTGTGATTTAATGCAGATTGGGGACATAAGTCTGAACAAGCTCATTAGTCTGCATATTACCTACAGGATTTATTGATGATGGTATGAAACTATCTGACAGCCATCAGCCAGGAACAATGTATGTATAAACCAGGGGATGAGAAACAGGGTCAACAAACATCATGTGGTCAGAAAATGTCGTTACCTAGGTTAACTACTAATGAACTGTTTTAACTTTAGAAACTTCTTCTTGCTCTGACAGGACTATTTTGTTTTTAATGACTATTTTTAAAAGATTTTTCACTGAAACCTTAGGTGGCTTGGATTTGCCATCAAAAAATAATTTTGGGGGGGCATCTAGGTGGCTCAGTCACTTAGGCGTCTGACTCTTGATTTTGGCTCAGGACATGATCTTACAATTCGTGAGTTCGAGCCCTGCATTGGGCTCTGTGCTGACAGTGAAGAGTCTGCTTGGAATTCTGTCTCCCTCTTTCTGACCCTCTCCTGCTTGCTCTCTATTTCTCTCTCAAAATAAATAAAAATAAACTTAAAAAAAGGAATTTTTTATCTTTGAAATATTGGTTTATTCTTTTAGTGAAATTAGGCAATGTGACTCTGTTGTGTCTTTTTTCTACTTTCAAAGACATAATGCAATTTTAAAAAATTGGTTAGCTATTATTTACCTCCAGCAAGACATGTTTTATGGTCAAATTGAGTTCCACTCAAGATGTGGTTAAAGCCAGCCAGTAGTGTTAGTAGTTGAAAACAGTGAGGGTAAGTGTTTCATATAGTTAAAAACAGTGAGGGATAAGTGTTTCATGTGTACAATATTCATATGACTCAGAAGCATGAGTTTGCTTGGTGAGATGTTACACAGCTATTAAAATGATTCTTACAAAGTTAATATGATATCATGAATGATATAATCTTTAGTGGAAATGGAAGACATAATTACATACAATGTAATTATGATCATATTTTAAAATATATGCACAATATCCTTTGATCCAACAACTCCACTTCACAAACAGGTGTGCAAAGATAAATATACAATGACCACTGTATTCTTTATAAAAGCAAAAAGTTAGAAATAAAAAATCTTCATCAGTAGGGATTACATAAGGTATGGTACATCCGTGCAACAGAATACTATATAGTCATTTTTTAAATGGAGGAGATACACATATTTGGACTCTGAAAGATGTTTAGATGTATTGTTATGAAAAAAAAACAAGTTATTGAACAGAATATACAGTATAAACCATTTGGTAAAAGTATCAAGTCAGCATATATAATAGATAACATATTAGATACTACATATCAACTTATATATTATAACATAATATAGAATGCATATATAAACTTGATATATGTAATAGATAATTTTATCAAACTTTTCACAGTAATTATTTTTATGACTCTTGTGGGTTGGGATCATAGGAAATGTTAGCTTCTCCTTTATTCATTTCTGCATATAAATTGTTTATGGTAAGCATGTCAATTTATAATACATTATAGTATAATACATGCAATTTATGATACAAAATACATAAAATTTCAGTATTGAAAAAAGACTGGAAGGAAACACAATAATATGACTGTAATGATTGTTGATAGAACCATGAGAGATTTAAAAAAATTTTTTGTGCTGTAATAATTCCATGTATAACTCTTATTCCATATGTTAATGCCACACTTCTGTAATTAAAAAAAAAAAAAAGAGGAAGAGAAAGAAGGTAGGGAGTTAGAGAAGGAGTTGTCAAGGATTAGATTAGGTCATTTAAACACCTAAACATCTTCTGGTTTCAATTTACTGTTTAGTCAGTGATAATGTTGAATTTTCAGAATGCCCAAAGTGCAATTTGGTGAATCACGTTATTTAAGAAGGCCAAATTATGGGAGAAAAGGCATCAGAGATAAATATATAAATTGCTTTTGCTGGAGGCTTCCACCAAATGTGTTCTTACCACTGTATTAATCATATAAACTGCTAGCACTGGAATCCCTCACAGTACAGGACATTCACTCCTGGAGCACTGCTTCTCCATTTGTATGTAAGGAACCATCAATGCATGTGATTACAAGCCAGAGTAAAATTTTTTTCTTTTTTCTTTTTTCTTTTTTTATTTTACAGAGAGACAGAGTGTGAGCAGGGGAGAGGGAGAGAGAGAATCTTTTTTTTTTTAATTTTTTTTTAACTTTTTATTTAATTTTATTTTTTTTCAATATATGAAATTTATTGTCAAATTGGTTTCCATACAACACCCAGTGCTCATCCCAAAAGGTGCCCTCCTCAATACCCATCACCCACCCTCCCCTCCCTCCCACCCCCCATCAACCCTCAGTTTGTTCTCAGTTTTTAACAGTCTCTTATGCTTTGGCTGAGAGAGAGAATCTTAAGGAGGCTCCACACTCAGCATGGAGTCTGACACGGGGCTCGATCCCACAACTTTGGGATCATGACCTGAGCCAAAATCAAGAGTCAGACACTTAACCAACTGAGCCACCCAGGCACCCCTAGAGTCAATTTTAAACAAATAGTGACTTTGGCAAATTTATAGAGCATTAGAGTCTTGAGGCAATAAGTCCCTCAACCTTGTGATGTCAGCCTATTTCTCAGAAGAGCTCCCAGCTGAGTTTTTCCCAGAAATTTGACCATCTGAGGCAAAGATGTAGACACCAGTTCTTCACCTCGAGTATGCCTTTTCTGGTAAATTCTCTTGCAGGAAATTTTAATATGCCAAGAAAACTTCTGCAGCAGACTTCAATTGCCCTAGAATTTGAATTCTATAGATCATAGTTCATAAATGGTACCACCCATAGGGGACTCCTACCAGGACCCCTGTTTTCCCAGCACCTACAATTCTTGCTGATTTTCCACCTTTCTTCCTGTCTATCTCCTCCTCCTCCTCCTCCTCCTCCTTGATTTTCCACCTTTCTAACAAGAGGGGGATAGAGAAGAGGGATCAATAATTGGCAATCAGACCAAAATCCACAAGTTACCAACAAAGACCACAGCAGGTGGGATTTGCCACAAAACCAGAAAGACAACCAGATTTATAGCATTTGAGTCACTGAACAGCAGTATCATATTGCAAGGAGCTTGCTGATGATGGAAAACCATTTTCCCATCTATGGAAAATCATCAAACTGCTTCACTCCTTTGCTGCTGTGTTTTTAATTGGCAGGCCCTAAGGCTTTGTGGCATGAGTTGCCAAACACATAAATAAAATGACTTTATGTCATAAAACCTTTTCAAATGCCAAAAGTAGGAAATGAGAGTTGATTCAAATGCCACAGAGACAAAAATGTGTTTTTTTCCGGGACAAAGGAAAATGAATGACTTAAGTTTGTGGCAAAATTTAGTCTCATGGCGCGCGCGCGCGCGCGCACACACACACACACACACACACACACACAAATATCTTTTTAAAAAATTCTATTCAGCACTTGGGTACAAGCACATAGTGTACCCAGGAAGTTCAAATGTCTATTATCATTATTAATACCCTTGTTTTTCTCACCAGCTCATTGCCAAACACAACAAAGAATTAAGCACAAACTACTGTAGCAAAAGGGCCAGGAACATGAGTATCTTAGATAAAAAAGGACAGGCCAACTTTTCCGTTTCCTATAGGGCAGTTTCCTTCGCTTGCAAGGATGCCTTCTTGGAGAAGGTTACCACAGTGTGTCATAATGACAACTGCCCCATTTCACCAGGTAAAAGAGTTTCCTTCGATATGTTGGAAACAAACACTCCTAAGACAGTAATTACCTGTTCAACAGTCAAAATAAAAAGGGATCCTGAGTGGTTCCACTATCTCAGTGGCTGTGTTTTCTCTCTGGGAATGCGGCCTCCATCTGGGTTCAGGTGTGGTTTGGGGTTGCTTTCTCCGGGGGTTTTGCACAGAGTTCTCCTATCTTTGTAGACAGTTCTCAGTCAGTTCTCAGACAGGAGACTAAAGCAGGGATGCTTCAGTCCCCGAGGTATGCAGCTTTCAGCTAAAGTGGCCAAAGGAATGTCCCAACCAGGCATTTCTACCAGTGAGGCAAGCTAAGGGATTCTTTCTACTTTTTGGAACGTCACTGAGCTGTGGAAGGAAGAAATGAGTATGGTTTCCTTTTTTTTATTTCTTCCTTCTTTTTTTAAAAGCTGAAACAGGAGCAGGATTGTAGCTGTCACGAGTTGACTAAATATTTTTTTACAACACCAAACCCTTTAAAATCCTTGGAACACTCAAGAGAACTAATGTTTATGTTGGGGCCTTTACATTAACCGAGGGGGGGATGTGTGGCGTGCAGGTTACATGTGCACAGTGCCAGCCGCTGCTGGAGCTCCACATCTGAGGAAGGTGAAGAGAGAAAATCATTCTATACACGGTCTGGAATAACTTGAGACTGCAGAGAAGTAGGCTTCAGCTCAAAAGTCTGAGAATGGACGAATCAGCATGAGGTTTGCAGCAAGCCGGAGAATGCCCTTGACATTCAAACCACACACCCTAGCCTCCCTGCCTACCAGACTCGTAATTCTACTCTGTCTCTACGCCTGGGGAAGTTCTGTGCAGTGTCAGAATTCGGCCAGTAGGCCTCAAAACACTGTGAGGATTCTATTTCTTAAAGATAAGTCTAAGACCTAGTTGCAGAGGGTTGATTTCAATCTTCTCCTTTAACAGAAGCCACCAAATTAAAAATATATAGAAAAATGGAGACTGCATGACTTGAAAAATTCACTTTAATCAGATTTATACCAGGGTGACTTAGCATTTATCTAGTAATTGGTTTTCAAGTTGAAACATTTTTTTTTTGTTTGTTTTAATGAATCTATGGATCAGTTCACTGGAATGTTCACCAGCTACTCTTTCGCACTTATAAAATATTAGCCTTTAATAGGGTTGCTGAGCCAGTTTACACGTGAGTTGACCCTGAGGAATCTGAGTGTGACTGTGAAGGTCATTACCATAACTTAGAAAAAAGATGAAAGGGTTTTCTTCCTATGGTTAATCAGTAGGGCCATCTTCCATGTAGGAAATATCATTGGCTCTTATTGTCAAAGTAAAATGTTTAAAAGGTGAAAACTGGCCTTTAATACGAACATTTAAGTGAGCACATGTTGAATATTTATTTACCTTGTTAATTGGGGCACCATCAAGATGGTAAAACTGGTTCATAGGAGAATTCAAGAGACTGAATATATGTGGTTTATGAAAGAAAGATTGCCAAGTTAAATGTTGGGGTTTTGTTTTGTTTTGTTACTTTTTTTTTTTAAATGTTCATTTATTTTTGACAGAGAGAGAGACAGAGCATGAGCAGAGGAGGAGCAGAGAGAGAGGGAGACACAGAATTCGAAGCAGGCTCCAGGCTCTGAGCTGTCAGCACAGAGCCCGATGCGGGGCTCGAACCCACCAACCGTGATATCATGACCTGAGATGAAGTCAGGCGCTCAACCGACTGAGCCACCCAGGTGCCTGACCCCCATCTAATTTTTTTTAAATTAGATTTTCTTTTAAAACTTCATGGGAGGGGCGCCTGGGTGGCGCAGTCGGTTAAGCGTCCGACTTCAGCCAGGTCACGATCTCGCGGTCCGTGAGTTCGAGCCCCGCGTCAGGCTCTGGGCTGATGGCTCGGAGCCTGGAGCCTGTTTCCGATTCTGTGTCTCCCTCTCTCTCTGCTCCTCCCCTGTTCATGCTATGTCTCTCTCTGTCCCAAAAATAAATAAAAAACGTTGAAAAAAAATTTTTTAAAACTTCATGGGAATGCAAAATAGTACAGCCACTTTGGAAGACAGTTTGGCAGTTTCTCACAAGGCTAAATGTACCCTTACCATGTGATCCAGCAATCATAAATGAGTTGAAAATTCATGTCCACACAAAAACCTACACACAAATATTTACAGCAGCTTCATTTGTAAGTACCAAAACTTGGAAATAATCAAGATGACCCTCAAGAGGTGAATGGAAAAATAAAGTGATATATCCATACAAGGGAATATTAGCACTAAAAAGAAATGACACAAAAAGACATGGGGAAACCTTAAATGCATTTTACTAAATGAACGAGGCCCTACTGAAAAGGCTACATACTATATGATTCCAAACATATGGCATTCTGGAAAAAGGCAAACTGTAGAGACAATAAAAAGATCAGTGGTTCTTCTTCTTCTTATTTTTTTTTTTTAATGTTTACTCATTTTTGAGAGAGAGAGAGAGATAGAGCATGAGTGAGGGAGGGGTAGAGAAACAGGGAGTCACAGAATCCAAAGCAGGCTCCAGGCTCTGAGGTGTCAGCACAGAGCCCGATGCAGGTCTTGAACTCACAAACTGTGAGATTGTGACCTGAGCCAAAGTCAGATGCTTAACTGACTTAGCCACTTGGGCACCCCAAAAGATCAGTGGTTCTTACACACACAAGCACTCTGGATTTTGTGAAAACCAGAAGAAAACTAGGGAAGAATGCACACCTGAGATAGATGGTTCTCTCCAGGAAGAGGAGTAAGACTAGAAATGAGAAATAGAAGATGCAGATTAACTTTTGCCTCTCATATTTTTGCATTATGTTATGCCTTGGATATACACATATTAATTTAATAATTTTGGAGAAAAACTCATTAAATTAATACAAATAAAAATTACTAGATATTATTATAGAAAAAAAATAGCAGTGGTTCGCAGGGATTCAGGTGAGGTGGTCAGGTTGAATAGGTAAGGCACAGGAGACTTGTAGGGCAGTGAAATCATTCCATATGATACATGAATGGTGGGTAAGTGACACTACACATTGTTAAATTCCATAGAATGTACAACACAAAGAATGAACCACAAGGTAAACTATGGGCTCTAGTTAATAATAATGGATCAATATTGGTTCATCAGTTGTAACAAATTTTCCACATGAAGCATGGTATTATTAATAGGGGAAACAGTGGAAGTTGAGTAAAAGAGAGAGGATACATTAAACTGTCTGTACTATCTGTTCAGCTTATCTGTCAATCTAAAACTGCTAAAAAAGTAAAACCCATTAATTAAAAAAAAAAAAGGCACTGAATGCCCTGTAGGATAATGAAACTATAACCTTTGAGGGGCACCTGGGTGGCTCAGTCACTTAAGTGTCTGATTCTTAGTTTTAGCTCAGGTCATGGTCTCACAGGTCATGGGTTTGAGCCCCTCTGTGCTAACAGCACAGAGCCTGCTTGGGATTCTTTCTCCCTCTCTCTCTCTGCCTCTCCCTCACTCTCCCCTACTCTCTCTTTCTCTCTCAAAAATAAATAAACATTAAAAATACTATAACCTTTGAGATTCCTTTTTCCACCAAACAGAAATTATTTATAGCTCTACTCTAGAAAAATAATTTGCCAGGGGTGCCTGGGTGGCTCAGTTGGTTAAGTGTCCTACTTTGGCTCAGGTCATGGTCTCATGATTTGTGGGTTTGAGCCTGGCATTGGGCTCTGTGTTGATAGCTCAGAGCCAGGAGCCTGCTTCGGATTCTGTGTCTCCCTCTCTTTCTGTCCCTCCCCTGCTCACACTCTTTCTCTCTCAAAAGTAAACATTAAAAAATATTTTTTTAAAAGAAAAAACATTTGCCACTTACCAATCTTCTACAGGTTTATGTCTAATTTCATAGAATGTGGGCTCTAAGCAATAATAAATAGTAAGTTAAACACAGGCGCACTGCAGTAGAGAAGAATATAATCTGTGGGTAGGTCTGTTAGACAATGATGGTGTGACACTGAAATAACAGATGCACTGTCATCTTTTCACCATATTTTAAAATTTCAAATATTTTTTGTTAAAATTATAAAGCCCTATTTGCCAAATAATCTTGCTACACTCTTGGTCAATCTCACAAATGAATTTCCAAATTATGAGCTAGCTACTTGTATCAGCCAGGGCCCAATCAGGAGTCAGAAACGATACCAATTATTTTAATAAATAATTCATTTAATAAACAACTGGAATAAGTAAATCATTGACCCATTATTTAATATAAAGAGTTGTTTATCAAGTGCTGGAGACCTAGAAACACAAGAAGAGAACATTAAGATAATCATAGAAGTAGTAACTTCAGGATGGGGAGGGACAAAGTGAGAGGCTGGAATACTAAAATTTAGATGCTCAGAGGGCAGAGACTGAAGATTTAAGATGCCTCTGGAACTAGAAGGAGGCTCCTCAGTAACTCCCAGAGTTACTGGGAGCCAGATCTCTGAAGTGGGGTCGTGGTTGGATGGTGTGGTATCACTGAGGACTGCAATGGAGCCAATTCTGGGAATGTGGACCACCTGCAGACTGGAATTAACTGTGGCTACTAGAAGGAACTGCCATTGTCAGGGTGAAGAGCTGTTTGCAAGGTGGCATTGATACAAACAGGAAACAAATAGGAAAGAGCAAGTGACCTGTTCCCCAGCATCTCCTATTGGCAGAACCTATGAAGAACAAACTTGGCAAAAGAGAATTGTGTTTTGCATCACAAAGCTGGGACTAGAAGTGTGAGTTTGAGGCTGGAACAAATGGTTAACCAGCACACTGTCTAACTGGAACACCTGAAATTAATACGTTTTCTGCTGTGAAAAAGCATGGCTTTTGGGGTCAGATGGATGTGGGTTTGAATGTTAATTCAAATGTGTATGTTACTCTAGGCAAATACTGTATTGCCGTTACATATGTGTGTGTGTATATATATATATATATATATATATATTTCTTTTCTTCTTTATATGTTTATTTATTCATTTTTGAGAGAGAGAGAGAGAGAGAGAGAGAGAGAGAGAGAGAGAATCCCAAACAGGCTCTGCACTGACAGTATACAGTCCATCATGGGGCTCGATTTCACAAACCCTGAGGTCGTGACTTGATCCCAAATCAAGAGTCAGTCGCTCAACCGACTGAGCCACCCCGGCACCCCCTATGTTGCCTTTCATTTCTCTAAGGCTCAGTCTCCTCATTTAAAATAGGACAAGAATGTCTATCTCACAGGGCTTTTGTGAGGCTTGAATAAGGTCAGGTAGATAAGTTATTTAATGTGGTGGCAGAGCCAGGATTGAAACTCAGGCAGTGGGACTTAATGTATTAATCATTATATATACTGGCTTTCCAATCTATGTAAAGAACTACTTGATGGGTTAAAACCTAATACAGTTTGGATGGGTGGAGGGGAAGTGTGTGTAGTTATTTAAAAGCAACATAAGGATGGGGCGCCTGGGTGGCTCAGTCGGTTAAGCTGCCGACTTCGGCCCAGGTCATGATCTCGCGATCTGTGAGTTTGAGCCCGCGTCGGGCTCTGTGCTGACAGCTCAGAGCCTGGAGCCTGTTTCAGATTCTGTGTCTCTCTCTCTCTGACCCTCCCCCGTTCATGCTTTGTCTCTCTCTGTCTGAAAAAATAAATAAACGCTAAAAAAAAATTAAAAAAATAAATAAATAAAAGCAACATAAGGAATCCCTATGGTGATGGCACTGTGTATATCTTAGTATGTGTGCTAAGTACCCAAAACTATACAGATGATAATGTGGTGTAAATGAGCACACAAACACACATACTAGGGAAATACAAATAAGGTCACTGGATTGTATCAATGCCAATACCCCAATTTGTACTACAATTTTAGAAACTGTAAACACTGGGGCACCTGGGTGGCTCAGTCAGTTGAGTGTCTGACTTCAGCTCAGGTCATGATCTTGTGGTTCATGAGTTCAGGCCCCCATCAGGCTTTGTGCTGACAGCTCAGAGCCTGGAGCCTGCTTCAGATTCTGTGTCTCTCTCTCTATCTCTTTCCCTCCCTGGCTTGCTCTCTCTCTCTCTCTCAAAAATAAATGAAAACATACAAAAAAAAAAAAAAAAGAAATTGTAAACACTGGGGCACCTGGGAAAAGTGTACAAGGGATCTCACTGTATTATTTCTTACAACTGCATGTGGATTTATAATAACCTCCATTAAAATTTCAGTTTGCTCTTGATGCTGAGACTACCTTCTATGATACCCTTATATTAACTGCAAGATGAGGAAAAAATCAAATAGGGATATGTTCATATCATACTGAACATTTTAAACCACGTTTCTAGGGATGTAAAAATTAATAGTTTAAGGTTTTGATGTCAATGGATTTAACTTTATAAACGTAAGTAAAAGCTATGTTACCCTCAAATGATATTTTGACTCTATAAAACTTAATAAATCAGATATTCTGAAAGATTTAGGACAAAATCCCGAAAGGTAAATGCAAAGCTTGAAGCGACACACATTGTTTAGTTTCTGACCCTGTTACCCCATTACTGAAAGTGAAACACAACAGAAATGGGCCCCGGATTACCAAGAGTTCTTTTTGGCCCAAATCATCCAGAGATTTTACCGAAATCCTTCCCTTCATCTTGTGTTTGGACACGGCCAGTAAGCTAAGCTTTAATCATCATTCCAAATGTCAAGACGAAGTGACATTTCAAAAAACTCAGCCAGTTCCATAGATTTAAAAAAAAACAAACAAACCGAAAAACCTTCTAAAAAGCATGTGTCGAAAAGATCTTGCCAAACAGCTGAAGTAACAAATGAAATCTAGCTGGTTTCCGGCAGAGATTTATCTTCTCTTTCTGTGCGCATTTGTTCTTATACAAGATAAAGGGCACTTATTTGGTTTTGTGATCTTTCTGCTGTGTGACTGTGGTTGAAACAATCAGTTACTCTGAATCAGTTGCCTAATTTGCTAAGGCTATCCTGTGGTTAAAGACATATCTGAACTAATTTCTGCACCTATACCAGGCTTACCGGCCCAAGAAGTGATTGAGTAATAAAAACACAGGGCAGGTTTTTACAACCAGACAAAAACAGAATGATCCTGAGAACACATCACACACCTTGCCGTGCCAGATGGTGATGTTGCATCTGTGTTTCCTTCAGGCTTGGAACATCTCTCACCCCAGAGAGGGGAGGAATGGAGATAAACCCTTTTCTGTTGGCTGCAGATCACTGCCCCATCTCATTTCATAGTAAACTGCAAATTTATGATAAATCATGCTATATTATACCACACAATTCTACCACTGAAATACAGTCAATTTCTCAGATAAAAATGGCCACTACAATGGGGGGAAAGAAACCTCTTTAATTGGGGTTGTTGAATTAGCATCTTGTTTTGAACTCTAAACAATGGCATATTATTGCACTCTAAACAGAGTGGGTGTCCTACAAATTCTTATTATCTGTGATAAGAAGTGAGAAGAAAAAAAATCCACACGAGACTATCCCAGTTGGAATTTGATGAAGACATGTAGCTTAAACAAAACCCAAACCTCTTTGAAAAAACAGTTCTATTATTGCTTTCATTTTAATTAAAAATCTTCTCTCTGTACAGCAAGAGCTATGAATTATATCTCAGAATTTTCCAAGACACCTTACAATTGTCATAAGAGGTCAAACCACCAAAAAGACAATGGAGTGAATTGAACAGGGGAGGAAATTGCATACATGTCTGGGCTTCTTCCTCTCAGGCTCCCACAACCTCTACTGAGCAGAAGCTGCCAATGGAGTACAAAGGTCTGCCCTTTGCTACAAATAACTCTGCTATTCTGAGGGCATCAAGGCCTCTATAAGGCAACAAAGCCAGTGCATTTGTGAGCTGAACTCAGTTATAAAGAATTTCAGATTCCAGAAAGGAAGTTTCCAGTGGACTGCACTAAATCAGGATAAAATCAGAATTAGATTAGTGCCTTTATGTACTGATTTGTGCTGAGAGCAGGCAGAAGGCAGGAATTTATGGTGCCGCCCCCTTTTGATTTGGAACCCCAGTTTGGTCCTGATTCAAGCTTACAAATTTCCTTCTACTCCTAGTCAACTGTGTTAACTGTGACAATTGTTAGGATGGGTAGCAAGGAGGCAAAAATTTAGGCATACCCACCACTCCTGGAAAACCAAATATAAGCGCTTTTCCATCAAAATACAGAATTTTAATTGGGATGCCTGGGTGGCTCAGTCGGTTAGGTGTCCAACTTTGGCTCGGGTCATGACCTCACGGTTCGAGAGTTTAGCCCCGCGTCAGGCTCTCTGCTGTCAACACACAGCTGGCTTCAGATCCTTTGTCTCCCTCTCTCTCTGCCCCTTCCCCCACTCAAAAATAAGTAAGCATTACCCCTCCCCCCCAAAAAAACCCCAGAATTTTAACTAATAATCAGATGATTCAGGCAAAATTATTTCAAAATAACCTTTCTTCTGCTATTGCGATCATAGCATTCTGGGCCATGCCACGATATTAAAGTTGGTGTGGGCAATTGTTGTTGTGGTTATTTATGTAGTTTACTTATCTCCTGACATCCCAATTTTTGCTGATGGTACCATTACTTTCCTATGATCCAGCCTTGGAACTTCAAAGATTCACCTAAAACTCTTCCATCACTTGCCACATGTAATTAACCAATACAATCAAGATATATTGTTTTTCTCACAACATCTAATGTATCTGTACCTTCTCATATTCACTCTCACTGCCATTCTCTGACACCTAAATATGGACTTGGCCTTTTAACATTCTAGTCACTGCCCTCTGAAGATGTACCTTTCTAACACCTTTTCTATCATTCCTTCACTCAAAAGCTTTCAGTGGCAATTACCTCTGTACCATTAAACAAAGATCTAAATTCAACCAAGCATCTATCTACAAGCTATAAAAATCTGACCTGGAGTTGCACTTATCTCCCTTCATAAATTATGCATTCCTCCCAAATGAGTCTAGTCATTGTCCCTAAAACATTTGACCCATTCCTATTTCCTTTGCTTTTCCAAGCCTGTATCCCCTTCCTGGAATGCTCTCCCTTGCCAGTATTTAGTCAGGCACCCTGGAGTTCTTAGTTAATTTCTTGTGTATCCACACAAGAAAGCTTTTGCTTTTCCAGCCAAATGTCATGCTCAGTACTGGACTGCTCCTGCAATCCAGATTCTTGGTTTTGAAGAACTTCTTTATTAGACTTAACTTTTAAAAGCTTTATTACATGAAACTTGCAAAAAAATTATGGAATCCAGGCTGTAGTTAGTTATTGATCCTCATCCACTGATGGATACAGTGTGGAACCTGGTGAATTCTATATGATGAATGGCTTTTATATATGATACAATTTTATCCTACGTGAAAAATACACAAATATGCAATATTTTTGCCAAAAGGAGTGTAAAAGACTGTCTTGTACTTTGCTATTCAAAGCGAGGTCCAGTGCTTGCTTCGGCAGCACGTATACAAAGCGAGGTCCACAAACCAGCAGCCCTGTATGATCCAGGAGTTTGTTAGTAATGTACAATCTTAGACACTACCCTGATCTATTGATTAGAATCTGCATTTTAACAAGGTTCCTCAGGCAATTTGTGTGGAAGGTGAAATCTGAGAAGCACAGAACAATTCCCACCTTGAGATCCAAAATGATTGCCTGACAAGTTGAAAAGAAAGAGGCAGTGTGAGATAATGGAAATTATCCTGAAATAGGAACCAGAAGTTGTACATTTCATGTCATTTACCAGGTCCGACCCTGGAAAAATCACTTAACCATTTTGAGCCTTGCTTTCTGATCTTTCCAATGGGAATAATACCTCCCTGTTATTTCAGGGAGGTGGTTGTGAGGTTTAAAAAGAAATGTGAAACTGATTTAAAAAACACATTGGGGTGCCTGGCTAACACAGTTGGTAGAGCATGTGACTCTTGATCTGAATTTGTGATTTCCAGCCCCATGGTACGTGTAGAGATTACTTAAAAATAAAATCTTAAAAAAAAAAAAAAAGTAAGGTCTACACATATTTAAAAAAAAAACTTTTTTTTTTTTTTTTTTAAATATCTTTCTCAGGATCACAAAGGTGATTTGTGGCAGAGCAGGGACCATAGACCAGCTCTCCTGACTTCTAGTCCAGTTTGCTGTGAGGGAGGCTCCTGTCCCCACAAGTTTAAGAAGGTCCTTGGCGCTGCAAGAAGCAGCTGGAACAATCTTTTGAGAAAGGAATTTGATAATATGTCTCAAGAGTGTTTAAATGTGTTATTATCCCACAACCCAGTAGTTTCTGTGATAGAAATCAAGCTTAAGGAAATAACTGAAATGCAGATGAAGAATTTTAAGTAATTATGTTCACTGCACATTTACTTATAATAGAAAAAAAAGGGCAAACAACCGGAAGGTCCAATAGGGAATCATTAAATTACAAGGCATCATAGGCTAGTACATTATGCAGCTATCAAAACTGTTGTCCGTGGGGTGCCTGGCTGGCTCAGTCAGTAGAGCATGTAACACTTGATCTCAGGGATGTGAGTTCAAGCCCCACATCCAGCTCTGTGCTGACAGCTCAGAGCCTGGAGCCTGCTTCAGATTCTGTGTCTCCTTCTCTCTCTGCTCCTACCCCACTCACACTCTGTCTCTCTCTCAAAAATAAATAAACATTAAAAAAATTAAAAAACAAACAAACTTGTTGTCTAAAGAGTTTTTAAGGACATGAGATGTTTGACACAATATTAAAACAAAAACAAAGGGAAATCATAAAATTATATATTAAGTAGGATCTTGACTATGTTAAAAAATGTGTGTGGGAGAAAAAGACTACAAGGTGACAGGAAAATATTAACAGTGACTTTCTCTGGGCAGCAGCTTTTTGTTCTGCTCTTCATTTAAAAAAAATGATATTGACTGATTTTGATCAGGGTACATAGAAATGCCTAAAATGGATTAGGAAAAGTGATAGTTTCCATAACCATTTGTACAGTGGAAGTGAATTAGTATCTTTTAGTTAGTAGTTGTGTTTGCTTTTTAAATAACTTGTTCTTCTCTCCCATTTTGTATAGAGGATATGCACACATGGTAAAAAAAAAAAAATTTAGTCCCAGTAGTACATTCAGGTACACAATATAATAAACCTCCCTCTGACCACATCCCCCAGAGGAACTCCCCTTCCCGGAGCAACCAGTAGTATCAGTTTCTTCTGTTTGCTTCCAAAGGCATATGCATTTTTCCCAAAAGGTAACACACTAGACTGCTCTGTACCTCTGTTTCTTTCTTTTTAAACTGTTCCTTTCCTTAAAAGTTCAAATATTCAGAAAAGTTACAATAATAGTAAAATGAACTCTTTTTTAAAAAAAATTCATTAATTTTGAGAGAGTGAGAGTCAGAGAGAGAGAGAAAGAGAGAGAGAGAGAATCCCAAGTAGGCTCTGAGTTGTCAGCACAGAGCCAGACTTGGGGCTTGATCCCACAACCGAAATCAAGAGTCAGACACTTAACCAACTGAGCTACCAGGCACCCCAAGAATAGTAAAATGAACTTTTGTATGCCTTTCACCTAGATTCATCAATTAACATTTTTCCATAACTGCATTCTGTCTCTGTATGTATATAATTTTGATCATTGTTGTTATTGTTAAAATTATGATTGCTGAACCATTTCACAGTGAGTTGTAGATATTTTTATCCCTAAATACTCATTTGTGTATCTCCTAAGAACAAGGACATTCTCTTACCTAGCCCTGATACAATGATCAAATTTGGGAAATTTAATATTGACACAATATTATTATCTAATACACAGTCCAAATAAAGATTTTTCCAGTTGTCCCAATACTATCTTTGGGGCAATTTGTAAAGCAGCGTATTTCTTTTGTTAGAGTCATGTAGCTTCTACTGGATGGATGAGGCCTAATTTACTTAAGTAGTAACTTATTAATAAACTTTCAGGTTATTTCCAATAGCTCAATTTACTTAAGTAGTAACTTATTAATGAACTTTCAGGTTATTTCCAATCTTCTGCTGTGACACACATATGTATTGTGCAAATTTCTTTGTACACACATACAAGCAGGTGTGTATCTGATAAATTTCTTGAACTGAAAGAGCTGTGTCAAAGACAATGTCCTTTTTGTTCTTTGCTGAATGTTGCCAAAACATAACTTCAAAGAGGATGTACCACTTTACACTTCCATCAAAAATGCATGAGTTTGATGATTGCCTTACATCAAACCTAATGCTGCATATTATCAAATCATTTGATCTTTGATAATGGGCATGTGAAAAGCATACTTTAATTTTTTTCTTATTGTGAACCTATATACATATAGGCTTACCTATCTGTTTACATATATGAATGTATATATTTCATATATTTAGAATATATTTACATTGCCTTTTCTATGAATTTTTTTGTGTTATTATGTTTGACTCTGCCTTGAACTCTCTGAGTAGTCTCAAACCAGAGCTACCAGGAAGCAGTGTTTTTCTAGAAAACTGGATGGAAGTTTTTCTTTTCCACATAAGTCTCAGGTATCTCCATGCCTCTAGACCCTGAGGGCTTGGGAATCCTCTTGTCCATTTTGAGGAGGTGCATGGCCTGTCAATTGCTCCTTAATAAACGTTGCTTCCACCAATGTACTGGGTAATTCTAGATGTTTCACCACTGATTCTCTGCTTCACATAGTCACAGAGAGTCCAGATGATACCAGCGAGCCTATGGGAAGCTGTAGATGTAGATATAGGTCTAAGCTGTCCGTGAGGTTAGAGAGTACCATCTACACTGTTCTGTAGATGCCTGCATATGACATTTAGTGTTCGTCAGATGACAAACTGGTCTATTTACTTTTGTTCTCTGCCTCCAGGCCTGTCCCTAACATTTGTGAAACCCATGGCAAGAATACAAATGAAGAGCCACGTACCATGTGTCTAAATATCTAAAAGTTATAAATCAAACCAACATACTGTAAATAACATATTTTATCCTCCTACCTTTACAAGCCTACCTTCATAATGACCCAGAAGGCTGGCTTCCAATTCAGTAGTAACAGAGTCCTCCAAGTTCCATACTGGAATGAGGGGACACCAGAAAGTCAGACTCTGGCCGGCTCCTCATTCCCTTTGCTCTCTGTGACTTTTCTGTCTGTATTTTCTTTGAAAAGTCTTTGAGTTTTCCTCACAGCAAGTTGCTACAAGGATTTGTCATCTTCAGGTTATCCAGGCAAGATGTGTAAAACTGCAAAGTAGTTCATGCTTTCATGTATGTATGTTTCAATAGCACATACATTCATAAAGAGCAATGTTTGTTGTTAAAAAATTTTTTAATTCATTTTCTTTTTCTCATAAAGAAGTAATAAGTGCTCATTTAAAAAAATCTGGACATTCTTTAAAGGAATAAGAAAGAATGCAAAAAACACCTAACATCTCACCATTTAGAAAGAACCACGATTTATATTTTGGTATATATCTTCCTAGCCTTTTTTTTCTGTGGATACACATACACAAGCTTTTTTATACAAACATGAGATGATGTGTCATTTGTGGGGTTTTTTTTTTAAGTATACTTGACACTATCCATGTAGTTTTGTAATGTGCCTTTCTTTCTTTCTTTCTTTCTTTCTTTCTTTCTTTCTTTCTTTCTTT